>NW_019384790.1:474968-500599 GCF_000671375.1 Centruroides sculpturatus | reverse complement strand
TATATCGGTAGGCAAATTAAAAATTAAGACTCCAACTTTGACATTCAGAAAAGTAAATACTATTTATTTTTTGTGTATAAATATTTTACTGTATCTGAAATATTATACTGCTATTTAAAGTTAAGCTGTAGGAAAATATTTAAATCGATAAACACATAAATAAAATATAGGTGATAAAATATCGATTTTAGAGGTATTACATTTTCCTGTCGATAATTGATCCAATGCATGAGTAATCAACATCTGCTTGCTCTTTCATCAAATATGAGAATATGTTAAAATATTCGATATATTTTAATATTTAATAATTAATTAATGCCTTTATAATTGTGGTGGGTGCGTAAAATAAATTTTAATAAACGAATACTATGCAAATTTAAGTTTAGACGACATATATCATATTTATGAGCAATTAAGATGATCTTGAATTTAAGATTAGTTACTATAATATATCTTTTAAGCTATTAATCAAGTTGCTTGTAGAAATGTTTATAATTTCTTAATAAGCTATTACAATGAAAGTATCTGAAATTTTAAATGTTATATTAAAATATAAAATACTTCATTTATGATTCATTTAAATTCGGTATGTAAATTGGGAATTTTTGGCAAAACGTTTACTTTAATTTTTTTATTCAGATCCAAAAACTAATTCAAAATATTAAAAAAAAATTATTTTCAATGACATATCTTGCAGAATGATCTGACATAGGGGTGCGAATATACTGAAATTTTAATATTAAAAAATTGTTTAAATACGCAGTTTTTTTTCTTTTGCATTTTTTAATACATTAAAAGACTAAAATTTACAATAAAACTATTTTTGCTATAGATATCGAAGTTACGACGAGAGGACAAACTCCAAAAAAGATGTAACTATAGAAATAAATAGAAGGGAAAAAATTGTTTAGCTTCAAGAAGTTAGAAGATTTACCTTCAAAAACGTGATTTTTTTGCCTTAGGCTCATCAACGCATATGTAACTCTTATCCTGAGGCAGGATGTCAGCAGATAAACTACACATTCATAGCGTGTCTTATACCTTAAGGCTGTACAATGTGAGATAAACTGTATATTCATTTCCCGCCCTGTATCTACTGAGCCAAGAATCAGTTATTCTGTACAATTTTGTCACAGCATGGAGGTGTGAGTGTATTGACAGGCACAACACTCTGCTGTCAGTTCCTGATGCCAGCCGAAACTACCAAGGTACTGATGCCTTTTATTTCTCACTTATCTATCACCCCTCTTGGGAGAATTCTTATCATCATCGAGTATCTCAGCCGGAAGTAATGTTATTTGTATTTTCAATATCATCCGCCATAGTACTATAGCCATGGTCTATTCAATAAATATTGAAATTTTTATTTCGATTTCCTTACCATATCCTTAGCGCTTTTAAGCATAATAAAGATATCTAATTGATCATTAAAATCCAATAATTTTTAATTAAAAGTGAGTAATATATCGGTAGGCAAATTAAAAATTAAGACTCCAACACCATTAAAGTGAAAACTAAAATCAATAATATTCTTTTAAGTAACAATCAATAAAGATGTTATCTTAAATTTATCAGAAATCATCTACGTACCTTAAATAGAATTAAGATAAGTTTTTCACTAGTACAGTACATACGACATTTAACATTGGAATTAATTCTAGAAGTTGAATAGAAAATTTAATAACTTTATTTTTGAAATCACAGATTATTATGTTGAAATATTATTATTAAAATTATTATATATTTATCTTAAAATAACATGATTATAATTTTTGAACAAATAAACATTTATTTTGAAAACATTAAATTCCTTAAAAAATTAAATTATATTATTAAACTAATTTTAAACACTTAAAAAATAAATAAAAATGAAAATTATAACAAATTAATTACATTGTTTTTTATTAAGTTACCTTATAAATTATTAAATTCAATTATTGAAATCCCAGAGTAAATTATTATTGCAAAAAGTATAGAAACGATGAAGAAAAACAATTCCTTTTAGCAGTTTTTAAAAAAGAAGTTCTTGCATTCCACAATGACAAAAATCTAAACTTTCTTTCGCGAAATACATAGAAATTGGAACTTTTGAAACTTTTGATTTTAAATATGAGCAAATTTAATCTTCTTTCCATGACGTTCGATTTTATTTTATTCTTATTCTGAAAATTGTGCTATATTAAAATTTATTCAAGCTTCACTTATATCTAATATTTTTATAAACATTATTTAAAATGCTAAAAATTAAAATTATACTTTTCTCTAATGAAATATATATCATATATATATATTTCAATTTTCAAAAATATATGATAATAAATATTCATGAAGAATGAATAATTTTTGTAAACTTAAATAAAATCTGAAATATTAAAAAAATATATCTGTATATATTTAAAATTTGAAATAGAATTTTAAATATTTTATTACGTATTAGTAATTTTTAAACATATAGGCCTATAAGATCATTATTGAAATCCCAGAGTAAATTATTTACTTTGGGACTTCAATTAAAACTTTAACGATTTCTATATTAAATAATTAAAACGTTGATTAATCTTTGATATTTAAAATAAAATTTTTGTCTATCTTTATGCACGCTTTGTGCATCACTTCTAAATTATTTGACCAATCTCGATCACATTTTTTTAGAGTTAGAATACCTGAGAAAAATATAAGCTATCATGACATCTGAATACACAACTCATCCTCTGATCTTACTATTAACTTCTAAATCCTTTGAGTAATTCGAACCTAACATCTTCGATTTATTTTCTAGGTCTGCGTAGAAACTATGAACTATCATGAACACCCTCCTAATTTCATCTTCTTGACACTTTGTGATAATTTAAATTTAATGCATTATTATATAAGTAAGCATTACGTAATAATTAATGAAGGCGCCACACGGTCCATGAATTATATTCTTAGTGATGATTTCAGAGTATAGAGTTTTCTTCTTCATTTGGAAGCTTTGCCTACACAACTTTGTAGATTTGAGTTAGCTTCAAATATCCAAACTTTTGACATAGTTGAATTTTAATATTTAGCCTTATTAGTTTTCGCACATCAATGTTGGAAATATCTGCTAAGAGTTTATAAAAGCAAAATATGTACTGTACATAATTCATAAATTAATTTAAGCGAGAGATAGACATCTAAGAAAATTTTAGATTACAAATGTTTTTTAATAAGAATATACTGGATTTTTGCATAGCTTATTGTATATCTTATATTTAACAATTTTTAACTTTATTAAAAAGTTATATTTTAAGAGTTACTGTTTAAAACTTTATAACATGTATGCTTATTAAGCATTTAATTAAAAAGTAGTGAAATATTTATCATATCATCGTAAAATGATTGTCTTTAGAATATACAAAGTCATATTATGAGTGACATCGACACAATGACGGGCTGCAATTTTTAACCATATTTTCAATTTATTTAATTTAAAATATATGCCCTGCACTTTGAATTAGCAGCGGCTTTTCCCTTACATCATACTTTTCTGCTAGCTATAACACTACATTTCATGATTAAATTATTTACATCAGATAATCATAAGTTATTAATGAATATCATACTTTATGTTTTACTCTATAAATTAACTGATTTTTATTTTTAATATTGTTTAAATAACACAGTTTATACATTAAATTTTTTATTTTTTCTAAAATATTGTATAATATTTTTTTAAATTTTATATGTTTATTTTCGTTATGCAATATGAAAATGCAATATCAATAAAACAAATGAAAGAAAATATTAATTAATCGAAAATAAATTTTTTAAAACAATTCTTAGCAATAAATAATTCGATTTAATATTTAAAAACTGTAGATTTATATACCAAAATAGCAAAATAATATTCTAAAAATTTATGTAATAATTTATATTAATGTTTAATCGGTGGCTTATTACACGAACATTTTAATAGAACAGCTTATGAATTCGTTCGATATTCACATTTAATATACTGCAAATCCTTTAAATATAATCGTCTAGAAATTAATTTATGTAGTATATTTACTGAAATTCCAATTAATTATGACGCATATTAATATATTTTACAATGATCTCAATTGAAATATTAAAATTTGTACGCTTAAAAGTGTATCTAAATCATGATTTTTTTAAAAATCAATATTAAACATTTGCTTATGTAAAATAATAGAAGCTTACTTTAATAAGCTATTGATATTTAAGGGATATACAATACACCTTAAATTGGCAATATATATTTTACAAGTTTGTAACATATAATTTGATTAATTTGTTAGTTATTTTTATATAAATTTGAATATTTCGGAAACAAAAATATTTAGATTAGAAAAGTTTTTATTCGAAATTTAAACATTTACAATTATATTGATTAATTACTTTCGAATTCAGAGAAAACTTTTTCTTTGTTTTACTACACGAATGTTTTTCGTTTAAAAAACTCTTGTATCGTTACAGATGCATTGTTACAGAAAGACAATGAATGGTCTTGTTAATTCTCTTTAGAAATAATGAGGTGATTTTATTACATTGGTTCAAATAAACTTTCCTTTCTGAAGAAATGTGGTAAAATTGTGTTAGAAATCGCGCTATTAAGGATAGAGTTGTAATTTTCCGATTGGTCATTTGGATTTACAATTTATCAGAAAACATATTAAAGTGTAAAGAATCTTTAAACGTCTTTCTTTTATTATTTTCAAATCAAACTCTACTCGTTTTTCAAACAATTTATACTTTACAAACTAAAATGCATTGTGTAAGATGACCATCGAGTTTATATTCTGCATTTAAACTTTCTTAGTTTATGTATTATATTCTCTTAAAATGCTCTATTATATTTATTTTTTTACTAATATTTTCTCCTATGATTATATTTCTGATCATTCATAAGATGTAAAGAGAATAAGTTTTGTAATTTTAAAGATAGAAACATCTGAATTCAACTTATAAAATATAACATTGAGTGATAATTATATAAAATTTCATAGTAAATATTACTGTCAAAAAATATTAAAAATAATTTAATTGCAAATAAACTTAAATACCTACATTCATATTATATAAATATTATATACTCAAAATTTAATTGGAAATTTTATTCAGGTATAACTGATAAAATATATGGAAGCTTCTGTTTGGAATTAATTAAGTTATTTAAAATTAATTTTCGAATTTCTGTGGTAAAATTTCTTGTTAAACGCTTTAATTCATAATTTATCACATGAAGCGAATCACTTGCACAATGTGTTAATAATTGATTCGTAAGCTTGTGTTTGATATAAAACATGGATTAGAAATAGAAGCCGATAAATAATCAAAAATAATCAATAAATGTATATAAAATCTATTTCACGATCAGGAAAATGAACAATAGGTAAATTTTACGATCAATTTACAAGAATTGAATTGAAATTATTAATTCGATACGGCTTTATGGTATAGTACAATAATTCAATAAATGAGACGTTTATCTCTATCCAAACTTAATTTCGCATACGTGACACGTATATAAACTAAAATATTGTAAAGATTAACAAGTTAATTAGTATAATATAATTACTAAATTAGTTTAATTTGCAAATAAAGTTACATTACGATTTATAAAATTGTTCGATTTTAATTAATTAACTTAATAATACAAAAATTAAACCATGAAGGTATATAATAATAGTTAAAATTTAAGTATGTATTACATCACGGTTTATTGTCCTCGTAATAATATGTAACGAAACATCGAAATAGTCTTCTGCCGAATATATAAATTGGTCATTTAAAACCTTATTCTTCTTCATTTCTCTAGACTTAATGGTTATATAGGAGTTGAGTAAAGGAAGCACAAAACTAATTTATTTTCTCTAGTGCCACATTCTTGAATTCAACAGATCTTGGCCTGCCTATCCATATTTCATTGTCTACCTTTAAGTGCATTTTGACAAAAACTCTCTTTATTTTTATTCTCTCATTTTTATATTATCAAAACGTCTTATGGCATGTGATGTTATGTTCTCAAAATTCGCTTTTACTTAAACACCTGTTTTAATTTTTATCTTTATTATTTTGATATTCAGCAATTTTCTAAACTTGGAAGAATGCCCATTCACTATTATTATTTTTTTTTTTAAAAAAAGGATACATTTTCGTCTTGTCTTTATTACTATTTTATTCTTCTATTTCTGAAAGGAAGAAATTTTCATTGAAATTATAATCATATCATGCAAGAAATTCGTAGATAAACTTCTGGATTTAAAATTAGAATTATACAATTAATTTGTAATTATAAAAAGAATAATTATTCTTTATATTAATAAAATTTTAAGTAATAGAAGTAATATAATTTCAAGTACTGAAATGATGCAAAATAATAATTATTTTATACGGTTATTACTTTTTGTTCTTATGTAATTCATATATTAAAGCATACCATTTTTGCCAACAATTATAAATTTAACGTAAACAATTAAATATTTCCGAATGGATAAGAGTTTAAAGCAATTATTATAGAGTAAGTGGACTGTGTTATGTTCTTTCTAATCTTCATATTAATTAGTTTATAATGAAAATTGCCGCAATTTCTTTATATAAAAAGTAATGGTAAGAAACTAATATAAATTTACTAAAGCAAAAGTTTATATTCTTTGAAAATAAAACGCAAATAAAATAAAAATAAAAGGTAGAACATAAGAATATAATCGTTTAATTAAAAAAGTTTGTATCTCAGAAACAAAAAAACAAAGAAAAAAAATTGATAGAGTTCTTTAGAATAAAATTAAATTACAGGGATTAAAACTAAAATAGGCGTTTTCCAATTGAATTATTTTTATAATTCTACTCGTTACAATAAAAACGCTTTTATTAGAAAACTGTTTAAATAAAATTTAAACTGCTTAATAAATTTATATCTATTATTTATAATTAACTCTTTAAATGGACGTAAATTTCATATTAGCAGTAATACATTGATAACGTTTCAACAATTATTTTTCTTTTGAATTTTATTCCACTATCAAAATAAAATTGTAAATTCAAAAAGTGTTATTAAAAATTCAATCTAACAACGATAATATATATGTTACCGCTAAAGCTCGAAAGTCGTTAATGTGTACATTACCTAGCTAATCTGCAAATTAACTAGGGTGATCCGTTAAAGTTGTGAAAATTGTTCTATTTCTCAAATTACTTAGGTAATGTGCAGATTATCTAGGTAATCCGCACATTACCTACTAGGCACTCGGTAAAGTGAAAATAAGATCTTTGCCACAAATAAATGTACAGTACCACAAATAGGTGTGTTTGTCGCAGAAACCAATTGCTATGAAATTCAAAGTGTCACCAATCTTTAGACTGCACAATTGGATAATGTTACCTATGGTGGGTAAAATGGCGGCTCGTCTCAGATTCCAGCAAAGAGAAGAAAAGAAACAGTGGGGACGCACGTTCAAACCTAACCTAACCTATTCTAATAATTTGGTTGGTAATAATTATGGTAATTTATTAAAATAGGTTAGGTTAGGACAGAACGTGCGTCCCCACTGTTTCCTTTCTTCTGTTTGCTGGAATCAGAGACGAGCCGCCATTTTACTCACCATAGGTAACATTAACTGCACAATTACATCATGCGATCACCAGAAAAAGTATGATAACTTTATTATTTTTCGTCTCCGGTCCAAAAGTAGGGTATCGTTGAAGTCGTCTCGGTCCCCTCAGTTCAGATAGATACTCAAAGTCCCGAAATTCCATAGGTGGTTATCTATATAATAATTTCCCTAATTGTATTAATATTTTAAACCGTTTGATTTTTTGTATGTTTTTTAATTGGTTGATGATTGATTCTATTAACTAATTTGTTGATTGCTTGATTGTATTAACTTGATTCTTTAGCTATCGAAAATTAAATAAAGAACATTATGTGAATTTAAGCGTACAGAAACGTTGCTGTTGTTCCAGCAAAGATCTTATTTTCACTTTACCGAGTGCCTAGTAGGTAATTTGAGAAATAGAACAATTTTAGCAACTTTAACGGATCACCCTAGTTAATCTGCAGATTAGCTAGGTAATGTACACATTAACGACTTTCGAGCTTTAGTGGTAACATATATAAATTGAAATTGTAAATGAAGAAAATAATTATAAAATAGTCTAATGGTTATAGAAAGCAATGATTCAACTTAAATTGAAAATAGATTAAAAATATTATCAAAAATAAATTTTGATTTATTTTTAATTCCTATTAAATAAATATATTGGTTATAAGGTAGCAAACGAGAACGTTTAAAGTTATGAAATATGTTTAGAATTTTGTACTTTTTCGGATTATTTTTAAAAAATAAAAGAAAATTTAATAGTTATTTTTATTAAATAATGCATAGAAAGTAAATAAAATAAAATAAAGATTTTATGATACAAAAAAGGTGGCGAAATTTGAACAAATGATATTAATTTTGTGTTATTAAGAATAATATTTTGAAACCGAAATATATAAATTTATAAGAAAGGATTGAAAGCGATTTATCAAATTTTGGAAGCAAAATAAAATTTGGAAGCATTGTATTTTGGAAGCAAAATAAAATTTGGCTTTAAATTATTATTTTTCTAGTTTTTCAATATAGCAGGAATTTCAGTGATTTTCAGATATTTTCAAAGATATGGAATAATCGAGCATTAAACAGATAAAAAGATGATTTATACAGCACTATCAAACATATTTAAGGAAAAGTTAATGGTATGTTATTGCCGAAAATCTATCAAAAAATCAATTTTATATAAGATCTAAAAAATAAAATATTCTATAAACTTAATTTATTTCTTCAAAAATTTACAAAAGGTAAATTTTATTTAAATGATTGAATTATCGTTACATGAAATGAAAATGTTTATTCTGTAAATTTATTATATTTATTTTTTCCCGTATATTATTACTTCTATTTATACAGTAAACTTATTATCGCCCTACACAGAATTTAATATAATATTAAAATTTTTCTATTATAAAATTTTATTAATATTTTAATTTATTTAATAAGATTATTTTTCACGATAATGTATATAATATATATTTTTACGATATTGAATTATTGATAGAACAAAACGAGTTTTATAGGAAGTAAAGTTATTATTTTTCTTATGTCTTCTTTACTAGTTCTTTGTATATATCCACTTTAAAAGAATTTTACTATCCATTTCATAACGTATAGCTTCCAACCAATTTTCTTTATAGTTTCTTTTAACTTCAAAAAACTTTCGATTTTCCTTTTCTTATTTATTATTATAATAAATAATTAAATATACTGTTCAACGAACGAATTCTTTTTAACTTTTACTACGTCATTAATTATTAAGAACTTTAGACAAAGTTCATCAACAAAATTTTGATAAAAATCTTTCCGATTGATAATATCTAATAAATAAAATCTTCAGTAAAAGAAAATAAAGTTAGGTATCATAAAATTTTGAGTAAGAATTCCTAAATAAATTTTTGATATATTTTTATTTTTAAGTTTGTAACATCAAATACATTTTAAAGTAGTTAATATTTTAAAAAAATTACGAATTATGGATGGAATAAAAATTTTCCATTGCTTTCGACATGACATTGACAGGTATCTAATAAAATTAGAAAACAAAAATGAGATAATTAATCATTAACTTCATATAACAGATAAATTTGATACATATTTCCGTTATAAAAGGAAAAAAAAATTTAAATAAATTGCTCTTAAGTCACCGAACATAATTTGTATGATAATAGCAGATAGATGTCCATCAAGTAGGTGTTTGCTTTGCCTGTGGCTACTGTAGATGTCTATTGTTCCCCAAGTAAGTGAATCCTGATGGATACCCTAGCAAGGCTTCCGTTCTGAGTGGACGGTAAACTATACATCGACCATAACTCAAACATTGACTCTTCCATCAATCAAGTTTCCATCTAGACGTCAACACTTACCGCAGCTTCCTTCTGTCTCTAGCCATTGCGGTTCTACCAAACATGATGAACGGAAAATGTGATATATAAATCGCTGCAATTCATTTTCTTGGCATCTTAGGTTTTTCATTCACAAGGGAATAGATAAGTTTCTTTACCAATGGTTATTGTGTACTACCATATTTTTCGTTTGATAACACTAAAATTACGTTTCGTAATAATGAACCATCAATACTCTAACCATATTGTAGAAATATTCCAATAGCTTTCTCTTTAAATAATGTTAATGAATATTATTTGACTTCACGATAAAATTAAATAATTAAATTAAATTTTAAATTAAATAAAGAATTTCAAATATAATTTAAGGACTAAAATTTTATATTATACAGTATTTGAAAATATAAAGAAGTAGTTATATTCAACTAAATTATAATTTAAGCATTTTAAATTGCATCTTTTTAATTTATTAAATTAGCCATATTAAATTACTGAGCCAAAATAATTATTTAAGTGTCATATTTTTATTACAAATAAATTTTAATTAATAAATAAACAAGTTAAAAATTTGTTTAGAAATTTAATTAAAATAATATATTAAATAAAATATATTTACAGCAATCTTTAGTGTTTATTCAATTATTATTATTATTTAATTTTTAAATGTAATTCTTAATTTATATTTTTCATTGTTCAAATGTGGCTATTAAAATGATTCTGTCTTATTACATATAATTTTTTTATAATATTCAATTACATTTTTGTATATAACATAAAACTGAAATGTTGTCCATTTAGGAGAAAAATATCTCTTTCTCCAGCATGTAAATGGATTTGGTAGCTCAGAAGAAAGCATATAAACAAAATACACTATTGAATATAAACATTTTTTGTTATAGAGTATCGTAAACCATGAAACAGTAAAAACAACAAAAGAAAAAGTTATATACGACAGTTGTGAATGATTACTGAAGAAGTTCTCAGTGGAAATATTGAAGGTCGAAAAACGTAGACTACCAAACGAAAGATTTGGCCAGCGGGAACTAGTGAGTACTATTGAAGATGATGGATAAATATCGACCTTAGCGTTGCAAATGACGTCAGTGGTGCAAGGAAATCGTGACAGTTCAGTGAAACAAAATCTGGCAATGATCTCTGGTGACATGAATTTTTCATGAAAGTCTTTCGAGGTTTGAACTGGTCTCCACGATGTGTATTTTATCCAGAAGTATATTCACAACGCAGTAAAAAACTTTGACCTGAATTGAGCTTTCTTCCACATTTATATTTTCCTTCCGGGTGAGATGATCCCTTATGCGATTTTTTGTGTACAGGAAATACTTACAGACTTTACAATGAAAGATTGCTTTCAAAGAAAATAATGGAAAAGAGATTGTCTACAGGATTATTTCCGATGAAAATATTTATTCTAGTTTGATACATGAAATCATTTGAGTAATGTTGTATAAAACGTTACCGAACATATCATATCATTAACATCAAGCCATCAAGGTGATAGAGTACACTTTCTCTTTCTTAATTGTCTCTCTTTTGTTTTCCTTTTTTTATGATGAAAATATACAAAGCAATTATTCATATTTATAATGGAGAAGAAACCAAACGTACAAGAAAACATTTAAGTTTTTTAAATCAAACTCTACTTCAGAAACACAAATACTTTAATGAACAATAAATATCATGTCATATCTACCTTATAACTTTAAGCTATTCTCGCACAACATAAATCTAGTCGTGACGGTCATTGATTATGAAAATTACTACTGCGTGACTGCTTGTGAGTCATAACCAAATTGTCAATCGTTATCGATATCCGACCAGGTAATCGCTAAGATAATCACGGAACTGCTATACAACGTTTAATAAAATATTAAAAATAAACATTCATTTTATCTTAACATTGTTCTTTATCTTTATATGTTTTCAGCAAAGTTTTAATAGGTTTTTTATATTAATATTAAAAAAATATAAATCTATTTACTCTATATTCTAGAAATTAAATAGTTTATCTTATTTAAATAAAAGTAAACATTAAATAGAAGACATTGTATTTGAATTTCTATTTACAAGTTTAGACATAGATACTTCTTTCTGAAAACATAGTCTGTTGTTCTATTTGTACTTATTCTGCTACAGTGAATTTAAGGCTTGTTTTCAAGGTTTTCTTTAAAAAGATACGATATAAATTCTTGATCTATTTTTTACAAAATACTTTATTTCATTACATATCAATCTTTCAGATAAAGAGGTTAAGAAAGTTCAAGTATTTATTTATAGCATTTTATTTAAATAAACTTAGAATATAATGATCTTTGAAAGAGCCTACAAATGTCAGAAAACAAAGAAAGTAAATTGAGATAACAGAAATAATTTATAAAGAAATACACATACAAACAACCAAATTTAATTTCGATATTCTTAATTCGAGGGAAAAAATATCGAAATTATGATATTCAATTAAGCGATTACTTTTATAATTTATGAATTATTTATTTATGAAATATCGCGTAAACGTGTTTTGCAATTTTTATTAATTAAACATTATTTTGGAAATTTATCTTCTCGTTGCTATAATTTAAACTTTTAAAGGTTAAAATAGAAAGTGCCAAGTTGTAGAAGCGTTTTCAACTTTTATCATCAACACTTTAACTGCAAGGAATATATTCTGATTACGAAGAATAAATACTTCTTTTAGTAGAGCATTTTGTTGTTCCACCAATATCCCTTTATAAAGTAATGTTACTTATTCGACGAAACGTTTTCAAATTGCTTAATATTTTATAAAAGCTTAAAGATAAAAAATAATGGAGACATTTTTGTAAGAACTAAACTTTCAAATGTTTAAAAACTTAATAAAAAAATATTATTATTATGTTTTATTTATATGTTTGTTCGAATGTATCAAGCAATTAATAATTGTTACCAGAATAAAGCATTACATATATGTCAATTAATCGTCGAGTCTTATGACTAACTAGCTAATGCACTTGCATAATGAATTTTCGGTCTGTCGAACAACAATTAATGTTGAAAGGATAAGATATTTTAATTGACAAATGTGAAATACAGAATAATGCGATGCGATCTATTAGTATCAGTTGTAACAATTTATAACATAAATTAAACTCCCATTTACAGGACTATCAAAAACATTATTTCCACTGTTTCTTTATAGCCTACATCTTTAAACGATAACAAGGTTAATTCATTAATTTATTTAAAATAATGTAACTAAGGTGAAAACTAGCTTACATTATTTTGGTTCTATATTAAATAATTAAAACGTTGATTAATCTTTGATATTTAAAATAAAATTTTTGTCTATCTTTATGCACGCTTTGTGCATCACTTCTAAATTCTTTGACCAATCTCGATCACATTTTTTTAGAGTTAGAATACCTGAGAAAAATATAAGCTATCATGACATCTGAATACACAACTCATCCTCTGATCTTACTATTAACTTCTAAATCCTTTGAGTAATTCGAACCTAACATCTTCGATTTATTTTCTAGGTCTNTAACACGGTTATAAAAATTTGAAAAAAAATGTTGTATTATTGAAAATAATTTCAAATTTGTTATCAATTTATTCATGAAATAATCTGATAAAGTATGAGAAATAAAATTATTATCGTGATGAAAAAAAATTACAAATCTAAGTGAATGTAAATAGAAGATCAATAAAACATTAATTTTATAAATTCTGGAAGAATTCCAACAAAACTTACTTTCATCATCTGATGACTATAACGACAATGCAATGAAATCTATGTGTAATTACGATATTCAATGAGGTACAAAATTTTTATATGGTAAATTGAACACTTTTAATTCATTATGTAAATTTTATGGTAAATTTAGATATCGAAAAATTAAATTTAATATATAATCTATCTACACCGTACAAATTTTATTTTAACGGCGAATTTAATTTTCTTTGAAGTGCACACTCTTCTGCAATTAAACTCTAATAAATAAAACATTTAATTAAATGTACACTTATAGGAATGCTTTTGATACATCAATTGAATGCATCTTCGAGATTTTTGAACAGAATTTTTAATCAGACATCACGAAATTTGGTTTTTAAGTAGAAACTTTATCTATTGACGTAAAAATGTATCATAAAAACGTAAAAATTCTTTAAGTATATAAAAATTTTTAATATTAGACTAATCAATATTAATGTTGTAATTAATATAACTTTCACTAAAATATAAACTTATAGTTATCATTAAAATTGGTAACTATCGTAATTAAACCAAAATTATTTATTATAAGCCTATTTATTTTCTTTATATCAAGCATTAATAATATGTCGTTAAATTAATTATTTTTATTAATTAGTTATTTTTTTATTTTTCATATATTTCTATAATTAAAAATTAATTTTAAAAACACACATTAAACATTAAACTTATTTTAATAAAAACGAAAACTTTTGAAAAATATTTTTATGTTTGTTGCTTCATACTCATTAATTTTATATGAGATTTTATTCTTTCTTAAAATTAAAAGATATTTTCAATTATGCATTAGAAATATCACTTAGTAAACTTTGTTTTCTAACTCTTATATTTATATCAGAGTATATATTAGTAATTCCGTCCTTAATTTATTAAAATAACAAATAAAACTTTACTAAAATCTTTATAAATCATTACTCAAAACAATATATAGAATACAATATATAAAACAATATATAGAATACAAAGTAATAGAATACAATATACAATACAATATACAAAACAATATATAGAATACAAAGTAATAAATAAATATCTATATTTCAAGTGTAGCAAATCTGTATGATTAAATCAGTTTTACAATATAAAATATAGAATTAAAATGAACTGTATAAAAAACTTCATATTATTCACAGATTTATATAAAATACTACAGCTGTACATTTTAATGAAATCATTTACAGTTTGAATTCAAGTTAAATAATGGAAAAGCTTAAAAGTGAGTGAATCATCTGTATCAATTTTTCATTCATAATAGAACAAAACATCTATAATTATATAATGTATAAAGAATTAGTCTATATTTAAACAATATCGTAATTAAACATAAAATTTATTAGCTATTATAATATTTTCTTAATTAATTTTTGAGTGAATACTAAGTTTAATGATTCTAACAAGGTTACCGAAAACACTTTTTGTAAATGAAGTTATAAATTTCGTATTCATTTTCGTAGTTTTTTAAATTTTGGGTAATTTCAAATTATAAATTTGGTTTTAATCTTCCAGCCTTATATAGTTTAACAAATATTATTTAAAAAAGTAATAATAATAATATAGTTAAATAAGGCAAATAACTGAAAATGGATTATTGTTATTATTAAATCAAACTTTGTAATGATAATTTTTTATGTAAAATAATATATTTTTAATTTTTTTCAAGGAAGATTTTTTAAAAAAAATTCATTGTGTTATACATTACACAGGAAGACAAACTTGAGAAATTTAATTTGATTTAAGTTTATTTAACTTATTTCTGTCACTAAACGTCAAATGACTTGACATAACTATAGAGAGTGTTTGTGACAGCACATAATATTTTTAACGAATCTTCTAATTAAATTTTAGGATTTATCTATTCAGCAAAATGATAAACTTTATGATTAAACATTCATGGTTAACAAATTCAAAATTGCAATCATTATGAACAGTTATTGCAGCTAAAAAATATCATTTTTTGGATAATGCGCTTTAATAACTTCTATACGAGCTGTCCCTTTTTTTATTATGAATGCAAATTATTGATTTAATTATATAATAAACCAATTAAGTAAAAAAGATAATGCAATGAATTATAAAAAGAGAAAAATCTATCTTAAGTAAAATCATACATTTTTCTGCTTTCTTCTTGTAAAAAGAAAAAGTAAGAGATAAGGAATGCAATGTTAAATTTTCCGTAAGAAATATAAAGGGGAATTGACATTAGTAAGGAAAAATCATGGACAAATTGAAGCATAATTTGGTAGTGCTCGATGTTTTACTTAGATAAAAGCATGTTAGATGGTATGGAAACGTTTGATACATTTTGCCATTTTTGAATTATATTTTCTGTTAAACATATAAATTTCTACTGCATGAAATAAAAGCAACGTATGAAAAATTCACAAGTTAAAGTCGAAACTCTCAGACACACATTACTTTTTACATTTTATTTCTTAGTCAAATATTTCAGTCAAATAATGTTTAAAATTAATAATTACTTTANATATTTTTAACTTGTTAATTCAAACAGATAATTAGCATATAATTTATTTTCTATTCATTTTTTATTTCCTGTTTTTATCAATTTTTACAGAGAATTTTTATTAAAAAATCTTCAACACGATTATTTTTTCTACTGATTTTTTCTTTGAAGAAAAAATAATTTCTTAGTAATAGATAAAGAATGTAAAATGAATGTATATACTGTACAATACATTATTACTGTAGAATTTCAAATAAACTTTTGACTATTTGGTTTATTTTTTAAAAAATCTATAAATCTACCTGAATACAAATATATAAATATTCAAATAATTCAGTGAATCTAAAAGTCAAATTTACCACATATACACATGAATGCAAAATGAATATAAATGACTGTAAAATAAGAATTTTTAATTCGTCAAAAATGATTTTATAAGAAATTTATTTGTATTATTTTACATGGAAATAGTCATTTTTGTTAGATAACTATCATTAATAAATAATTCCCAAACTAAATTTTTTATCTATGAAAAAATTAATATATACATATGATTAACAAATAATGTAATTGACTTGAACGTTAATATTATTTGATAAAATATTATAATTTTCTAAAAAAGCTGCCATATTAGATAAAGAAATGTATATTTATTTAAATATAAATTATTGTATATGTTACATAAAATCATATATTATGGCGGAAGTGGATACAAAATAATATATAATTTTAGACAGTTACAAGTTTGTTTTGATTAATTTTAAATCGTAATTTTTTTTTTAAAAAAAAACATGGCATTTAGCGAGTAAATAAGAAAATGTTTTCAATATTAATGGAAAATGTGTTTCAGTTTTATCTATTTGGAACGTGAAATCTAATTAATTAATACGATTTATCGATCTAACATGATATCATGCGGCAAAATGTTATCAAATGATTATGGGAAGTTTTTCAAATAAGCATAATAATATTTTTGCTTTTGTTATTAATAAATTATAAATAATTAGGAATATTTCACAAGTTGATCGTAAATAACGAAGCATGACATTTGCTTGATTTGAAGATTTGTTGAAACTTATAAAATCCTTTAATTATATGAAATAAAAATAAAATACAAAATTAAACATAAATCTAATATTAAAAACCTGACATATAGAAGAGATAAATGTTACTATGAAATATTTTTCTGTTCGATTATAAAAGAAATAAAGATTAAAGATTATAATTCTTATAATATTAAAAAACAACTAAAAATATAAATTACAAGTTATAAATATTTATATAATTTAGTTTTAATATTCAATTTAATATATATTTTTATATTTAAAAAATAGAATATTTTATGGCAATATTACTTCAAAACTGTTATTCAGAAACAATTCAAACGATTCAGAAACACCAACATCAATCATTTGTTTTAGAAATAAATCCATGTTTTTCAATGAAAACGGAAAACATTTATTGTTCTGATACATATGACTTTTGACAAAGCTTTTATCCTGCATATGAATAGCATCTTTGAGTTTTTCATATTCGAATATAAAAATTTTTCTTCTACTTCTACCAGGCAAAATTCGATCAACCGCTCAATCTGAATCTGCGATATTTGTATTAATAACTTATTACTTTTGTAGATTTAGTCAATGAACGGAACAATATCTAATTCATCGATTCTCTCATTTGTGATAATTATTTTTTCCATTATTTCATTTTTATTAGATGCATCAATACATCAATCCAGTTTAAAAATATATTAACTTCTTTAAAATGGCAATTATATATGTAAATTCTCTACAGAACTAAGCTACTGAATAATTGCAAAAATAAATACAGTACATTTGTATAAAAATACACTACATTTGTATAAAAATACACTAAAAATAAAAATTTTTTTATATAATCTACAGAAGATACTGTATTAAAATTGATATAACTAAGACAGCATAAACGTCTTTTCCTTTCATAATATCGTCAATACATATTCGAATTAAATATTAAAACAGTTTCAAACTACTGGAGTACTTAAGGAAACAAAACGTCTAGTATTATTATGCTCATTTGTTATATTTATTTATAAAGCCAACATAACATTATAGAAAGATTACGATTATTTTGAACGAATGTGTAAATGAAGAATTGATAATATCTGGTACGAACACATATAATTAAATTTCAAATTTCAAGTTAATTCTTGATAGGCATGATGATAACCGTGAAAATGATAGATATTTATAAACTTCGATGATCTTTAACTATCCAATATTGTTTTGAAATAGAATTATTCACGCAATAAATGTTTTCTTGAAAATATCATTAATCAAATGCCTTGGTAAGGTTAAATAATTTAGTGATAAATGAAATTATCATAATTTCAATTTGTGTCCTTAAGCAAATGCATGTAGCAGTTAAATATATGTGAATAAAACTCGACCGATATTAATATATACTGATTGCTTTCAATGTTATTAATCTTACAAGAAGACTGTTTATATTTAAGGAGCTCAATGGAGCTGAAAATATTTTTATAAGTTAATTTTGCGTTGATAATCTCGAAAGTGATCATGTTTGTCTAGCTTCTACTTACGCGTATGTAGACATACCGTGTTGAGTTTAGTGAAAAAATAAAAATAGAAATAAAAAATTAAAACAAATAGTTGTGTTAAATATTAAATAATTAGTAGTTTTTTTTGTGAGCCAGATTAATAATAACATTGAATAACAAATAAATTAAAATCAATAATTAAACATTGCGAATTATCATCATTAAAAAATGCAATTATCTAAAGGTAACGATTCTTCATTATTTCCTTGTCTTTATCTCTTGTTTTTTATTTGCTTATTTCAAAGAAGTTATCATTTCCATATTTTTAACTTGTTAATTCAAACAGATAATTAGCATATAATTTATTTTCTATTCATTTTTTATTTCCTGTTTTTATCAATTTTTACAGAGAATTTTTATTAAAAAATCTTCAACACGATTATTTTTTCGACTGATTTTTTCTTTGAAGAAAAAATAATTTCTTAGTAATAGATAAAGAATGTGAAATGAATGTATATACTGTACAATACATTATTACTGTAGAATTTCAAATAAACTTTTGACTATTTGGTTTATTTTTAAAAAAATCTATAAATCTACCTGAATACAAATATATAAATATTCAAATAATTCAGTGAATCTAAAAGTCAAATTTACCACATATACACATGAATGCAAAATGAATATAAATGACTGTAAAATAAGAATTTTTAATTCGTCAAAAATGATTTTATAAGAAATTTATTTGTATTATTTTACATGGAAATAGTCATTTTTGTTAGATAACTATCATTAATAAATAATTTCCAAACTAAATTTTTTATCTATGAAAAAATTAATATATACATATGATTAACAAATAATGTAATTGACTTGAACGTTAATATTATTTGATAAAATATTATAATTTTCTAAAAAAGCTGCCATATTAGATAAAGAAATGTATATTTATTTAAATATAAATTATTGTATATGTTACATAAAATCATATATTATGGCGGAAGTGGATACAAAATAATATATAATTTTAGACAGTTACAAGTTTGTTTTGATTAATTTTAAATCGTAATTTTTTTTTTAAAAAAAAACATGGCATTTAGCGAGTAAATAAGAAAATGTTTTCAATATTAATGGAAAATGTGTTTCAGTTTTATCTATTTGGAACGTGAAATCTAATTAATTAATACGATTTATCGATCTAACATGATATCATGCGGCAAAATGTTATCAAATGATTATGGGAAGTTTTTCAAATAAGCATAATAATATTTTTGCTTTTGTTATTAATAAATTATAAATAATTAGGAATATTTCACAAGTTGATCGTAAATAACGAAGCATGACATTTGCTTGATTTGAAGATTTGTTGAAACTTATAAAATCCTTTAATTATATGAAATAAAAATAAAATACAAAATTAAACATAAATCTAATATTAAAAACCTGACATATAGAAGAGATAAATGTTACTATGAAATATTTTTCTGTTCGATTATAAAAGAAATAAAGATTAAAGATTATAATTCTTATAATATTAAAAAACAACTAAAAATATAAATTACAAGTTATAAATATTTATATAATTTAGTTTTAATATTCAATTTAATATATATTTTTATATTTAAAAAATAGAATATTTTATGGCAATATTACTTCAAAACTGTTATTCAGAAACAATTCAAACGATTCAGAAACACCAACATCAATCATTTGTTTTAGAAATAAATCCATGTTTTTCAATGAAAACGGAAAACATTTATTGTTCTGATACATATGACTTTTGACAAAGCTTTTATCCTGCATATGAATAGCATCTTTGAGTTTTTCATATTCGAATATAAAAATTTTTCTTCTACTTCTACCAGGCAAAATTCGATCAACCGCTCAATCTGAATCTGCGATATTTGTATTAATAACTTATTACTTTTGTAGATTTAGTCAATGAACGGAACAATATCTAATTCATCGATTCTCTCATTTGTGATAATTATTTTTTCCATTATTTCATTTTTATTAGATGCATCAATACATCAATCCAGTTTAAAAATATATTAACTTCTTTAAAATGGCAATTATATATGTAAATTCTCTACAGAACTAAGCTACTGAATAATTGCAAAAATAAATACAGTACATTTGTATAAAAATACACTACATTTGTATAAAAATACACTAAAAATAAAAATTTTTTTATATAATCTACAGAAGATACTGTATTAAAATTGATATAACTAAGACAGCATAAACGTCTTTTCCTTTCATAATATCGTCAATACATATTCGAATTAAATATTAAAACAGTTTCAAACTACTGGAGTACTTAAGGAAACAAAACGTCTAGTATTATTATGCTCATTTGTTATATTTATTTATAAAGCCAACATAACATTATAGAAAGATTACGATTATTTTGAACGAATACTTATTACCAAAATAAATAAATACATATGAAGTAAATAAAATTTTAAGTATTACTTAATTAAAATTTTAAAATATTCAAAATACAAATTAAATGATAAATATATTTTTAATAAATGCAAATATTTTCTTATATTCAACTTTATTTATCTGTCTTTAAACAAATTGATTTTTAAATGCTTATTACATAAATATTTCATATAAATTTTGAAATAAATGTTAAATTCATAGATTTATATAATTATATATTTTCTAGTTTATAATTTTAATATTTATTTGACTAAATTTTTAGTATTGATAATCTCACTAAAAATCCAATAAACATAAGAAAATATTAAAGAACAAAGTAACTCAAACTTTTTAAGTAGAAAAGTAAACAACGTGAGAATCTTTAGGTCTAAGCAAAATACAGCAAACTCTGTGCCTCAGCGAAAACGATAAAATTTCCAGTAATATCTCCCTTGATATGATATCGCCATTAAATGGCCCAGGAGCTTTGAGGCGTATCTGAGAAAGCAGCTTTAGTGACAAAACTAAGGATAGATTTAAATATTCTTGACCCTATACGCTATAAATTTATCATAAGATGATGTCTACTGAATTGGGATTCATTAAATGAACAACAGGTTCACGATTATTATCTAAAATCCAATATTTGTAGTATATTTTTGTTTTAGAACGAATAATTTAAATAAATAATAAGTATACATCTTCAATGTTTTCAAAAAGGACAATAGTAACTGTAAGATTTTTTACAGTGGAATATATTTTTTTTACAAGTAATAGAAGAATTCTCATAAACTCAGCTATGACGCTTGCATAACAACGTGTTGCATCGTATATGATTAAGCATAGATCTATGGAATGTAAAATTAGTGATCACCGTAACGTTCCTAAAATTATTCACATTATTGGAATATGTAAGCATTCTTATTATTATCACAAATTCGGTTGTGCTATGAATGTTAATTGCTACTCATAAAAACACCATTAAACTAGTGATTACGCATGATAAAAGAAACGATCGATATAAACTCAACCACGCCTATTTTGGGCGTATATTTTGAGGGAACATGTAATATACATGTAACGTGCAAAATACAATACGGTGCATTTAAAAATCTGCACAAGTAACATAAATTAATTAAGTAAATTTTATCACCTTGAAAATGACATATTGAAATTTAAAAAATGTGTGTTTATAAGCCACAATGGTATCCTCACAATCAGAATTATAATATGCAATTTGCAGACTGTCTGACAATCAACAGCTGTGACGAAGAGAAATCGAATGACGCCATATTTCCGAAAGTCGGTACAGCATTGCCATGGCAACGGCCAGAAAACAACGTTCGCCATTTGTGCCTGTCGGAAAAGTCGTTGTTTTACCAAACTGTTTTATCTCGTCTGTTTACAGGTAAGAACATCTATTGCCAGATTGTCCAATAAATCGCTTTCAGTCACGTGCGCCTTTGCCATATTTTCGATGTGTCCTCACTCCACCCTTTGTGTGTTCTTGACAACTGTATTTGTCACAGAATTGTGTTTAGTAATACAATGAAGCAATATATTTTATAAACTTTTGATTTATTCTACAATGATCAATTTGATAGTGTTCTTTTATCATCGATGTGAAATATTTTTAGCCCATCGAATGAGTTTAATTAAAACTGTCGTTTAACGATAAACTATTAAATATCGTCTCTGTAATTATACGTAGAATGTAATTTTCTAATAATCTAAACACGCTCACATAAATTGTAAATTTAGAGGCAATAAATATTTTCATTTATAGGTCTATTTTTGTCTCATTACGGCGTATTATTCACTTTAAAACTAAAGAATATTAGAACCACTGCTTTAACACAACAATATCTAAAAGTCAGAACAGCTGACTTGGAAACAGAAAGATGTTAATAAATTACTTTCCATTGCGATCTTGTCAACTATGCGGCTAAAGAAATTTATAACAGCACCAATATCTCTTCACTTCAGCCAGCAATAAAAATAAATTACAGAAGCAATGTCTATGATCTACAGTACACATCCCCAACCGTCATTTGTCAGCCTGCATCGGTCTTAGCATCTCCAGTATAAAACATTAGCCTATGCCACTGCTTCTAGAAATTGCTTGGAAAATGTTTCTCGTTGATGCAATTAGAAAACATCATAATATTCGGCATCAGTCATTCTTTGTCGAAGTAGATGTAATTTCAATCTCTAAATGCTAGCCAATGTAAAAACTGTAATATAATTTGATGCATGACATTTTTAGTGAGACAATTCATAGTTTTAATTTGTTTCTTTTATTGCCAGTTTAATTTAGGCTAAGTTGCTTTGCGTTAAATTTCATTTAAAATAATAACAAATTACTTTTAGATAAGTGAATTTTTATGTAAAATATTGTATTTTTTCTCTTTGACTATTATAAATGTTGACCAAAATTTATTGCTATTGGAAACACATTCAATCTTTTCTCAATTGACCTTATTCACTCGAAGTGGAATCTGATCATATTTTTCACCACAAGAGAACATCCAAGAATCTCTATATAAATGGCTAAGTTGGATCAGATAGTACTGAAGGAGATCATATGTAGCCAAGATCCAGCGACAAATAGCTCTGTCATTTGCCATATACTTCCAATTTGGATGAAGACAAACCCAGTGTCAAGCACTAATGGTATAATCTATCAATGTTAGAACTGTCGACCGTCGGACATACGCTAAAATACTACTCCCCAATGATTAGGTGAAAACTACAGGTAGATCTACAGACTACAAAGCTATTGATTATCTGATCCCTTTATCGAATGATAGTAATCACATAAAGACAGTGGCTATCGTTATAGCTCTACTGATGTTATTACTAAATTACTAAAATACAGGCATATCATCTAATACGAAATNAATAGCTTCTTCGCTTATTTTTGTTCTGGAAGTTAATAAAATTCTGCTATTATTTATATTCATAACGCTTATGGAATATTATTTATATTTTATGTGATAATTGTAGTGATAATCATAAATAGGGTGTGTTAGAGAAAAATTATTTATACAACATAAATAATTAAAACATTCATGCCTTATAGGATTTTATATTGTATTGACGTGGTCATCGTGTTATAGATATTTTTTATCTTTACATATCGCAAAAAATGAAATTTCAATAATGCAATTAAAAATCAGTTTAAAATATTTTAATAATTTATTTTGAAATTAATTCTTCTTTAAGTGGAGATTATGGGTTTATTAGGTCCTGCTTTATCGTTACACTATTGATGGAATAAGCTTCATATTTCGATATATTAATATCTTTACTGGCAAAAATATCGTTATTAATCTTCAAAAAATTTCATATATAATGCAAAACATTATACATATTTTATGTCAGAAAATTATTATAAACCACTTATAACATTTTCTTTTACAGATATTCTATTTATTTTATTTACCTGTCTGTCTGTCGTCAGTAAAACATATCATATAGAATTTGAATTTTCAGTCAATTAGTTAATTTTTATACTTAATAAAATATGCAAATAGTAATTATTTTTATAAGGTCTCATATAAACATTTCCAGACTTTAAAAGATAAAATTTTCCAGGGGCAATTTTGCTTGAAATTCAACTGATCAAGGTATCAGGTTTGTATAACTTTCAAAATATTCTTTTTTCTTTAATTAAAAAATATAATTTTAATACCTTTCAGACAAAGAATTAAAGAACATCTAAAAGTGATTAGAATAGTTTATTTCTCTTAAATCCGCGAGAAATAGCATTAAGCCCTAACATTAAATCACAAATGATTGTCAATTATAATTACGTTTCCTCGTTATTACTAAGATTTCAATTAGTCGAAAATATCATCTCATAAACTAAAAAATACTAAAGATAAGAATTATGTTATTTTTTATGGAAACATTGTCAAGTCCTTTACTGTATCTCATTATGAATCATGCAAAGTTGAAAGCATTTAAAACACATTAACAGTGGAGAACTCTGCTAAACAGTGACTTGGTTCTCCTTTATTAATGCGGTTCCAAACGCATTATCAACCGGTCTTCCCTGCAAAGTCCCCTTCAGTAAATGGCATTACAGATTTCTTTAAATGCGTTGACTTGATCCTACAGTATCTGAGATTTACTCAAAAAAAAGGATAATGGAGTAAGAGAAAATCCTTGAGACAGAAGGTTATCTTTGTTACCTAGGAGACAGAAGAAGATACCCATGACATTGAGCTTTTATGAACTTTAAAAGATATAGTGTCGTTATAAGTGATTTTCGATTTTTTCTTAATCTTGGCATCGTGAAATTTACCTTAGATATATTGTGTTATTTACATTTACGACTTTTCTGTCGTTTAAAAATATTTAAAAATAGATAGAATCCATTCAATGTTTCCCATAACGTAAATAATGTTGATAATTCATGCAGTTGTTTTTACAGAAATGAAAAAGTTACACCACTGATTAACTGACTTATTATATCTGTTTGTTACATTAAAAAAAAAAAGTATAT
>NW_019384790.1:462046-474762 GCF_000671375.1 Centruroides sculpturatus | reverse complement strand
ATAATGGGTTTTATTTAATAAATATTATTTTAGTTAATAATTTAATAATTTATTTTATACATTACATCATTCGTATTTCAACTACTTTAATAAATATTTTAGAATTCGATAAAAATAAAAAAAATATATAAAATAAATAAAATTATTTTTACAGAAAAATAGTTACTGAAGATTAATGAATAACTAATGGCATTGATGTTCAAAGAACTGTGTCGAAACATCGTAGCCAAAGTCATTAAGATTGTATATTTGTTTTTTCTGCAGAAAATAATTTTATTGAAAAGTTTTTATGGGAAGAATTATTTGATAATTGTTGTTTAATTTTCTTTTTTCTTTTCTTTTTTATCTGGAATGCGGATGACAGAAAAGCCATCACACATATATAAACATATAAATGTGTTTAAACAAAAACAAATAAAACAGTACATTGGAAATTTAAAAAGTTTGATTAGTTAGAGTTGGAAAGAAATGTTACAAAAAACAAAATATTTACAAAAAAAAAAAAAAAAACATTCTAGTAAAGGAATAGAAACTGTTGCCTTTCTTTTATTTTATATACGATAGAAAGACGTTCCTTGCTATCAATCTGTTAGAAAATATCTAAAAAAACATTTCAAACAGTATTTTAACGAAATAATTTTTTGGGGTGCGGCAAGATAAAAGAAAAGTTTCAAAAAAATAATGTCCAGTTATTTCTAGTAAAAAATAACATCTATCATAACACTGAAAGAAAATACTGAAACGTTCGAAAGATTTGTTGCGATTTTATTTAAACTAATAGAATTTTTAAAAAAATGACAAAAACTATCTTTTCGGATATAAATTTATTGATAAGTACGACAATAAAGAAATATCTGGTTTTTTTTACATTTGAATCATCAATTTAATTAAAGAATATTGCATTATTTAATGTATTTCTGGTGGATTCCAAAGAAACAAAAATTCATTCAAGCGAAATTGCAAGGATACGCACGATTAATTTTTCTCCATGTGAGAAAGACAATGATAAATATAGTTTGTTGTAGTACCCACAACTTGCACGCTACGCCACATTGTCACCTGCTATGGAGAGAACGACAATAGCTCAAAGCCATCCACTTGTATGTAGGGTGCTTATCTGTTGTAACCAGCACATCGCTTTAATAAAGGTTTTAACTATTTTTCTACATTAAATGAACTACTCGAAAAATATTCTAATTCCAAAGCATCGAAGATAATTAAAAATAAATTATTAATTAAATCTGAGAATTTGAATGTCGTTGACTTTCTTAGAATTAATGGGAAAACTTTCCTTTAATATTTATATATAAAAACAAAATAATCTTTAATAATTATGTGCATAATGATTTATTAATAATGAGTATTATTTCCGTGAAAAAGAGTTAAATATNTATATATATATTAATCATATAAACTTACGACTGTTATTTTTTTAATTGCAAAAATTATTTAATTAAAAATTTTTTAATCAATAAAATAACATTTCGGAAGGATAACTAACATAACATAACTGAAATTCTCAAGTTCATTCACTTTTCAAAATTTTGTGTTTAGTATGAAAATATTAATAAATATGAAGTATATATATTCAATATCATAGAAAACACACGAGCTTAATATTAATAATCGATTTATAATATTGAAATAATTAATGAAGGTTTGCAATATAAATTTAAATTAATACATACATAAAAAAATAATATAACAATAATAAAATAAATAGAAAATTATAATCGAAACATCAACAAATCATTTGCAAGAATAAACCAATTGTACGTGTGTCCATTATCTATCACCAAGTATGTTACAGAGAGAATAACGGTCAATCACTGCACCTCCCTACTACCAGTGTTGGAATGTGGGAAGCTGGTAAATTATATTGTAGTAGCAACGGAAATTGTCTGCCTTATTACGAGGGCGGAGTCTGTCCAAAATGCTCTCATAATGTACTCGAAATCTAGAAGATTAAATGTTATTTCTAACTACTGCTACTATGTTTAATCGATTGGACGAATGTAAAAAAATAGGCCTAAATTAATTTCTTAGTTTTGTTTGCTTTGTAATCTATATTTTTCAAAAAAATTAATAAAAATGGTACTGGCATACTTCTATAAATAGCTTCTTCGCTTATTTTTGTTCTGGAAGTTAATAAAATTCTGCTATTATTTATATTCATAACGCTTATGGAATATTATTTATATTTTATGTGATAATTGTAGTGATAATCATAAATAGGGTGTGTTAGAGAAAAATTATTTATACAACATAAATAATTAAAACATTCATGCCTTATAGGATTTTATATTGTATTGACGTGGTCATCGTGTTATAGATATTTTTTATCTTTACATATCGCAAAAAATGAAATTTCAATAATGCAATTAAAAATCAGTTTAAAATATTTTAATAATTTATTTTGAAATTAATTCTTCTTTAAGTGGAGATTATGGGTTTATTAGGTCCTGCTTTATCGTTACATAATTAATATCGGTTGGTCTATCAATTTTAAAGCATCTTGTGATTAGAATATTAAACGAATCAGTGGTGTTAAGTTTTAGTTTGTTAAGTGTAAATTGTATTTACATTTGCTTTTTACATTTAACAAAATATTTAAATCCAATTGATTACTTTTCATTAAACTTTTTAATTAATTTTTTATTAAATAAGCTCCTGAGTTAATTTTACAAATTCGATTCTTCTCACAAACAAAATTCATCAATGAAAAAATTCACACTATCAAAAGTATAAAAAAATTGTCAAAGAAATCCTTAATATTTTCTTTGGTACTTATCGACATCGATATTCTGCCAAAAAAAGATTTTTACAATGCAGATGCTGCTGAAATACAACTGAACAATTATATTTGGCAGTTGTTCAATTTCATTTTTTACTAAATCATTTTCATAAATAAATTCTATATTTCTAACATTTACAGCCGAATAACTAATGGTATTCTACTAAACTAATATATCAATAATAATAGTTAGATAATTATTTTTTTTAATAGAGCAGTAAAAAAAAGTTGCACAAGATAAATTGCATTCATCTCAACATAATACATTAATGTAGTTAAAGTTAATAATGATACTTCATTAAATAACAATATTTTATTTACAGAAAATTCGTTAAATTATCAATATTCAATAATAAAGTACATGATAGATATTATACATAAAGTATTAAGTATAATATTTAATATATTTTTATACCCTATAAAATATTAAGTATTTAAAAATCTAATTTTAAACATTAATAATTTAAAATTGTTTTTTCAAAAGTTTGAAATAACGTCCTCACTCATTCTTCATAAAAGTATTATGTATTATTAAAGAGCACTTCATTTTATTAGTATATACCTGAATGTAGGTCCTTTCGAGAATTTCAAATTGTATACGAGGAAGAATGCAGCGCCATCTGTTAGGAAAAGGGTTAACGATTTTGTCAAAATGAAACACCACAATCATCATTGATTAAATGTAGAGTAGTTTTTTTTATGTTTTTTACTTTTATTATGAAAAATTATTCCGATTTATTGACATAATTTTGACATAATTGATTTAATTTCGAGTCTATATAATACTAAACAATTATTTCCAAATATCAATTATGAAAAATGATTTACTTAATATCAGTTTTTAAAGATTTCTTTTTGAATAATACCATTATTATTATATAAAGGAAACATAATATACAAAAACATAACATAGAGGAAGAAAAACTTAATATTGGCATAAAGAATATTGTATAATTCGTTTTTTTCTTTGCTTCAGTTGCATTTCAGAAAAATTTATTCTGTTTTATAATGTAGTCTCATCTATATCTTCTTTTTCTCGATGGAGTCACTATTTTTTTATCTTCTTTTTTCTTTCTTTAGAGAGAAGAAGATAACAATGCAGTTGCAGAATTTCTAGTGATAACAATGAATCATAGATAACTTCTTTTTAAATTTATTTACTAACAAGTATAAGTCTATATTAACAAGAAAGTAAATTGAGTATGAGGCCTTCATATACAAAAATATAACATAAATGAGTCAAAAATTCACGAAAACAAAACTTTTCACTTTAAAATTTTTGAAATTTAAAATTAGTTCTTGCCAATAAATAAATATTTTTTTTTTTTTTTTTAAATTATGATCTGATTTCTTTTCAGTCTTTTCAGTCAGTTCTTTTCAGTTTTTTGATAAAACTCATAAAGAAAACTGTTTTATTTTCAAATTAGATATATTTGTAATTTTTCAGATGTTTTATATTTATAATTTAAATAATTATTTAATAAAAAATATAAAAGTAATTAATTTTTAATATAAAATAATTCCTAGACGCATTAAACAAGTTTTAGGTCTAAAATACAATACACATTACACGATTTCTTTACTTGACAAACACATTTTATGTAAAACACATCATTATATTTATCAAATATATTGTATAGTAAAATGATTTCATGCGTACATACCGTGTATGCGTGCAAAAAATAGAGATGAAATTTCTCTGTAATTTTTCGTATCATATCGATATCAGATAGGAAATTTGATACGGTATGAAGATTTGTCAACGTTTGCCATTAGTGAATACATCAGATATAAGGGTTTACGTCAACAAAAGACGACTGTTACAGTCTTGTACTATAATTGTCTTGCACAAAGAAAGAGATTAATTATGGAATAAATAAGATAGAAACTGTACCTATGTACCAAGAAATATGACATGATATTTTTCCAGATAATACTAGACCATATAATACAGACCAAGAGAACAAAATAGATTTAATAGTAATTACTGAAAAGAGTATATATAACTACGCTCTTAATACAAATATGTGTTATTAAGTTCTCACAATTNTAAAAAATTATACAATTTTAAATTAATTAATATTTTAATTCATAATTTATTCTGATTTACTTATTTACTTTTTGCTTCAATAAAAGGATTGTAACATGTTAATTTACTGTGATAAATTAATAAACACAAAAAATAGCAGAAAGGATAGAATCCGATGAAAAAAAATTATTTGAAAAAATCATTACATAAATAATTACTGTGAAATGTCAGAAATCAAGGATTAAATTACATTGAATAAAAATATATCTATTATTATTATTATTATTATAGATTTACATATTGATATGGATATAAGTTGTAATGAAAGATTTCTTCTCAGTCATACATGTAAAACTGGATAATTTTAAATTGAGAAACATTAATCTGTGAATAAAATAGGAAATACAAGCGAAAAACAAACTTTAATTACAACATTACTAATTGAAAAATAAAACTTAAATTAAAGAAAATACATGGTATGTATGTGCGTTAGTGTGGCTGTATGTATGTATTTATTAGTTTACAATATCAGTTATACATTAATAAAATAAACAAAAGTGATTTATGAGATCGGTGTGAAAAATTACATCAATCTTGTTATTTATACAGTATTTCATATAATATTAACATTTCAGAAATATATACCATTTGTTAAATTTACTTACGAAAGATGACATGAAAACAGTTATATTATTTACATCATCACATGTAGACTTTCGTTCAAATTTTCATATATAATTAATTTTTACCGAGTATTAATAAATTTCAAACTGAATTTTCATGAAATAAATTTTATTTTAAATTTAATTAGCTTGTTACCTTATTCACAATATATAGTAAATATAACATATAAGTTTTTATACAATAGAATGTAGTTAAACAAGAATTTNACAAATTAAAATTCTTATTTTTTAAAATTAATTTTAATTTATATGTACATAATATATGAATAAATTTATGCTGACGCTGTATTTGTATCATATGTATTTATTTTTATCACATAAAAGAATAAACTGATTGTTTATCTCTTCACATTGTCTTAATTTTACATTAATTTTATATTTATTATAAAAAATAATTATATAGAACATAGAATATTAATTAATTTTAAGTTGTATATTCTATGCTATTGTTTCGACAAATGTGAAAGAAATAGAATTATTTCCTTGTAAACGCTGGATCTACTATTCCAACTTGTAAACAAGTTTCCCCCCCTCATACTTTCTGATTCATCCTATCTGCTCAGTACCCTACTGGGATCGTCTCTTTCTCTCTTCCTTCAGTCTAGACCTTTAAATAGACTCTACACTCTAATAAAAACTATTAATTTAAACAGATAATATAATTATTTGTAATTAATTTTAATCGTATACTATTATTATATGGAATAAACCATAAATTTATTACGTTAAATATTACAATGTATGTAATAAAGTGGAATTTTATAATATATTTACATACTGTACATGTATGTGTATATAATTCTAGAACAGATAACAAAATATTATTTTGCACAGTAAAACTATGAAAAACTAAAATATTTTTCTTTTATAAGATACTCTGTTATTTGAAGTAGATATACATAAAATTTCAAAGATTATATAACATTGCATGAAAGTTTTATTTTAAAATATACATGGAAGAAAAAAATAGATTAAAGTATTACTGAAGTGAAGTGATCGCTAATCCTTTATTATAATAAATGACTCTATTATTTGAAATTTCTTAAGAATTTTTAACAAACTTGCTGTTTTAACTTACTTTTCTGCCATTCCAAGAGGGATTTGATCTTTGATTAATATTTAAAACATGTACTTTAACAAAAATTGTTAGAAGAAAGAATTTAATACCGTTACTTGATTTAATTTTTTAAACTCACTTTTAGCATTCAAATTGATAAATTGCTTAAAATCCTTGCAGTAAAATAATTACTGAATTATAAATCGATGTTTTCTAAAAAACACGTTAACTTGAAGTACAACATATAGGAATTTTTCTCGTTTTAGTATTAAAAAAACTTTATTTAAAGTACTATTTAAAGGAAAAAATGATAATATAAAATTAAGAATGTATAAAATAACAAAATAATATATTATTTAGTACGAATAGGAAAAACAATTTTATAAAGCCTTCTCAAAATATGAGACGAGATATGCATTATAGAAAACTTTACTGTATTTTCTTTGTGTACAAATTAATAATTTCAATTTTAATTTATTAAAATTAAAAAACAATAACATATTTTGTAATTATAATATTTTTATTAATGTTAAATTAATCTAAAGGTATTTTATACTTGGCCCTTTATTTTGAATAAATATTACTCAGACTTTCACGTAATATAAAAAATGTTTACTGTAATTACTTACAAAAATATTTTCTCTAAATACATCAAACTAATACATCAGCAGCAACAAATGTTATTCGAATGATCATCGTAACAAAATTCTGGTCTCTCTCTTTTTCATTTTGTTAAATATTATGATGTGCTAATGAGAACGTTGCATTTAGTTAATGTTGCCAATTAACTAACTTTATACTTTTGTAATCACCGTCATGATAACAATCTTGATCATTTAAATCTTATTCTCAATTGAAATGGTTAATGTTGGGTTCGGTCAATTATCTTATAAACTAATTTCAATAATAAGATGCGAAATAATTAAATTTTTGATTGTAAATTAGAATGTGATCCATACTTTTAATGAATATGAAAATACAATCTAAACTATCCATTATTTTAAGAAATAGACCCTATAATGTATGATAGTGTATATATATATATATATATATTGATATATGCAGATCTGTCAAAAATTTGTAATATGAATATATATGATAATGATTTGTCTCCTTCAAACCAAAGTATTTGTCTATTGTAATTTACTTTGAAATTCGGAACGTGTGATTTCTTTATCTTGGAATGATGTTTGTCTTACTTTGAAATTCATTCTTTGTGTTTGATGGAATTTTATCACGACTTGCGTGTCAATGAGACGAGATATGCATTATAAAGACAGAATAAATTATAATGTTTCTTTCTGCTCATCACCGTGAATATAAAATAAAAGTTTCTCTATTTTACTTAATATTTTCATATTTCTTTTTTTATTACTTTACTCTGACTGAAATAATGTTAACGTAAGTTTAAAATTTTTTTATATAATCTACAGAAGATACTGTATTAAAATTGATATAACTAAGACAGCATAAACGTCTTTTCCTTTCATAATATCGTCAATACATATTCGAATTAAATATTAAAACAGTTTCAAACTACTGGAGTACTTAAGGAAACAAAACGNGTTATTTAAATTTTAAATGATATTTTAAAATATTATTTTATTTATAATTGTATTCGATTGAAATATTTCAATATTTTTTAATTATCAGTAGTGTCTTTTCTCGTTTTAAATTCATAGCATTTTGAAATTTTTAAACCATCATTTCTAATTAAAATATTTCAAAATTTACTGAGATAGAAGCTAATAAATCGAAACAGAAACGTTATTAATAATAATAAATTTTTATCAATATGAATAACGCAGACAACAAGAAAGTGAAGTCATATAAATTTTAAATACAATTTATTCCTCGTTGACTTTTACAATTAATTTTCGTAAAATGTCTTACTGAATATATATTTTTTAAACATCCATATATCGATAAAAATATGTATTAAAAATTTTATTTTGATTTATGAAGGTATTTTTTGTTAAATTTAATTAGAAAGAATATTTATTTATTTCTTAAATATAAGATTACTTTTAATGAGTTTTTCTTTAAAACTAAATACATTTTTAAAAATCAATTGATTTGGAGAGAAATGTGAATTGCTTACATAAATCAATCATTAATATTATGATTTAAAATGAAAGGAAAAATTATTAATAACGTTAAAATGAAAAAAAAATGGGAAAATCGAATATTAATATCGAAAAGTTCAATATTTTTAGAATTCCTAAAGAATTTTTTTCAATTCTTCATTATATATTTTAAAAAATTTTTAAACTTATAATATTCACTTTTCTGTATCAGTTCCTTAATTAATGAAAAGTATTACATTATGAAAATTAGATATTTTAAAGTAAATTTGATCACATCTCACAGTGTTATTACAGAGTTCCTTCATTTCTCAAAATGGTTTGTCATCAGACACATTATTACTATTTTTCCTTTGTTCATAACAGCAGGCAATGTATAACGTAATTAAGAACAATGAGATAGATAGTTTGCTTATATTAAAAAAGAAATAAATTACTTTCATCTGTCTGTAAACAATACCGTGCAAAACAGTGTATTCTGAATGTATAACTCTTTTATTTATTTTTTTTATCCTTTGCGTATCCATTGGTTAAAGATAATGTAAGTAATTAATTAATGAGCAATAGAATCACATTTTGAATTGCTTTTGAGAAATTTTCCCAAATAAATGATTAGAATAAAAAAAATTCTTCTAGAAATGAAGTTTCAGAGCAATGTGTTATTTTTTCTACAGTAACATTTCACGAATTACCGATTAAATAGATATCTCGTTTAAATATACTGAAATACAAATATTTATTTACTATCTACTTTATTTGATAAATTTTTTAATACGAAAAGGTTCGTAAAATATAAAAATTTAGCATTTTTTATTTAAATAATAACAGTTAATGTTGTAAAAAGTAAATAAATTACCTTCATTGATAAATTAATAATTAGAATTAACATCAAATGTTTTATACTGAAATAACAATAATATTTACTGAAATAACATTTTTTACAAAGGTTAAAACATTTTCTGCTTTCTCTAATTTAAAATTATATATTTCAATTATTTTTCTTTCTAATTACTAAATTAATGAGGATTTTTTCTTCTTTCTAGAATCTATTTAATATAAACATCATAACAATGATCATTTTAATTATTATGGCATTTACGTTTATTTAATGATTATAACTTAAATATATTAAGTTTTTTACACATCCGTATATTATGAATATATAATTCGTATATATGATTTTGCTACACATTGCATCTAAAATCATTGTTTTAATGATAATTTGAATAATAATTTATCAAGAAAACAATTTTAACAATAGCTTAAATATAATTGCGTATGGTAATGATTTTAAAACTTTTCCATTGCGTTTATTGATGCGTTTCCAGTTGTGTAATGTGCACGCCTTAGAATCCAGAGTTACCCACTTATTGATTTATTTTGACTATTTATTCATAAAGCTTATTATTTATCTAATGTATAAAAAGAATGTATTGCACACTCATTCTTCATCATTTAGCTTGACTTTATGTGAACCTATATTGTTTATGACGTTGATTTTTGTTTTATTCATTTCTTTTTCCTCACTTTTCCATGCATTTTATTTCTGTAATATATCGTTTAGGTTATTGTTATTATATTTTAAAACATTTGCTTAATTTAAAGTAAAATAAAAAAAAAACAGAAAAAATAATTTACATTTTGTATTGTAAATGTTAGAAACTAAATTGGTCTCCATTGAAATTTTAACAGCTTTTCACATCAATCGTCGAAGAAAATAAAATTTAAAAATTTAAAGTGATTTTCACAATCTTCTATTTTCTTTTCTTTTTGTAAAATTGTTGACCCTTTTTTTTAGAAATCGCTCAAATCGATCATTCATGAAAATCATTTTTCATTGATGGTGTAGGAACGACCGTTAGTCCCTATCCCTCATCGATTTAAACCGTAACAGACACTTTTGGATTTTCTTTCAAGATTGAAAAATAGTAATAGAGATTTCTGTTTGTGTTTTTTTTTTCTCTCTCTCTGTTTCTTGTACAGCGAGGAAATTGTCTGGCATTTATCGAATTACTACAGACTATAAATACAATAAATACTTTTAAAATTATATATATATATCAATATTTATTAATTCCGCTAGTATGGCAATCAGTTGCGTAAACTATATAATAAAATAATGTATTTTTTAACAAAGTTAAATCAGAACATTATTTATTTTTAAAGCAAAACTACTGTTTTATATTATGTAGTCTATAAAATTATTTTATCGATTTTTTAAAAACAATTTAAATTTAATTTATATTTCGTAAATTAAGTGAAGTGATTTTTAACTTTTATGAAATTTTATTGTTTTTGTAAATTTTATATTTATTTTCTATTTTAGTAGTAATTTTTTTCCTTTTTATTTGCCTTTAAAAATATTTAAATAAGTAAATAGTTTCTGACAAAATGTTTTCATCTTACGCCATTTAAGAAACAAGAATATCAGGTTTATTTAAAGTATCTAATACAGTACATAAGATATCGCGTATAAGTTTAAGTTTTATATGCATTTTTCTTAAAATAAACGTTATACATTATGTTATACTCATAAATAGTACTTATTTTTGTCTATATCCTTAATTTCCTAAGTTCAAACTGATAGAATTAAGCTTCCGGATATTAAATTTTATCAGTAAATTTATTCATTGTTATGAGTAAAACTGCAAGGAAACGAAGTTGAGATAATGATTTACTCCTTTCGTATTACACTAAGAATTATTTTATATGCCAACTTTAGTACAAATTCGAATTTTTGTTTATATTATTAAAAGTTATAATTTAATGTAATGCAGTACTTTTTAATTAGTTATAGGCCTATATTAAAAGATTTAGAAATAGAAGTTTTCTGAATATTTTATTCTTTTTTGAATTATTTATTAAATAATTGTACAAAGACATTAACATCCTTAACATAATATAGTTTGTACTGTAAATATTTATAAATAAATGAAATTATTCCTGATTGTTGTATTATATGATTAATGAAAATGACTATTTCTATTTTTAGAGAAATATGCTCAGTGCAGTGAGACTTCCCATACAAAATGCGAAGATATCAAAAGAAATTCTGAGAAAATGTTGCAAAGGGATTTACTTGAAGACTTTGAATAATGATCAAAATATAGCATGAATCATATCATATATATTTTCATTAAACTTTAATGTTTATAAATTTTAAGGAAATAAACAAATTGCATTGCTGAAAATAAATTATGTTAAATTATTCTCTTCATAATAAGTTATTAACTAATAAAACTAGTTAAAGGTTCAGAAAAATAAACATTCTATATAAATCATCATTTTAAACAATTAAATTATAATTATATCAGATAAAATATTTGACGAACAGAAGCTACAAGAATATTTATATAATATTCACTATTTTTTATTCTATATTTATTACATAATTTTATACCTATTTATATATGTCATTTAGTTCATACTCTAAGCATATGCTTTGTTAAATTAGGCAAAAAATAGATATTGAATAATTTCGAGAAAGAAAAAAATGTGTTATAGTGTTATATGTTGATGTCTAAAACTCTAATATGTAATATTTACTATAGAGCTATTACCAAATTTGCGTTCCATTTCGTTATACGTCTTGATGGATACTAGTTCCATTATGGTAATGGTCTACGAGTTCCATATTTCTATTACAAATTACAATTCTATTACATTTTTTTCAAGAAATAAAAACAAGTAAATATATATATCAGTATAATCATTAAGTAGCGAAGTAGAATAAGAGGTTTGAATAAGAAAAAAATTAGATTTTGTATTGAAAATTGTTGATAATTTGAATAAATTTATTGTCTTTGTAATATAATATTGTACAATATTTAATATATTATTTTCATTCTTTTAAAAATTTCTCTTTAATAAATATAATTTTTTTTTCAGTCGGTTGTTTAATAAGATATTTTTATTTTATTATTTTATATGCATTTATAAGATCTGTTGAACAGAAATACTATTACATGGAATCAAAACATTGTTTATTTTTAAGATGAAATTTTTGTTTTAATGTTTTTTAGTCTACAGAAATATTTTATTGATTTATAAATAATTTTTTTTAATTTAA
>NW_019384790.1:459145-461383 GCF_000671375.1 Centruroides sculpturatus | reverse complement strand
TAATCTGTATCAATTATAAATACTTAAGAAAATTACATTAGCTTATCGAAAAATGCATTATAAAATACCTGACATTATAAAATTAACTTGTGGTCCATTAAGCTACCAGAAATGGAAATTTCTAGAATTTTTAAATACAGTCGACCCCCTATAACACTGTTGATTTTCCGTTTTATATAAATTCCATGTTGTACCAGTCACTTAGATTTTACAAATCTTGGCCCGGCACACGTATTTGTAAAATCTAAGTGACTCGTACAACATGGAATTTATATAACACGGAATTATCAACAGTGTTATAGGGTGATTCCACTGTATTTCATATCAATGTCTTAAAATTAAATTTTATAGCTAATTATATATTTAATATGCAAGTAATTAAAGGAATTAATATCGCTTATTTTTACGTGATTTTAATGATTTATATAATATTTTCATTTATATTTAACCATTAGTACTTTTATTTTAGCATGTGAAACTTATGTGCAAATGCATTAAAATTTAGAAAAATGAACTTTTCGATTTTACTGAATCGCTAGTTATATTGTATTGGATTGTTTTTAATTTTTCGTAATGTAATATGAAATTGTTTGTAATGCTACAGATTTTTTTAAATTTATTTTCTTCTCGTTATATCATAAGAAAATGGACGACTTTTATTACAAAAGTACAGAAGTAAATATCCTTAAAAAATCGTTTTTAAGTGGTTCATCATTACATATAAGAAAATTTAATCAAGAAGATACTTAATATAAGTTTAAATTTTGAATAAAGATTAGTAGATTGATTATGCCCAACGCATGATTTAGACTGGAAAATGAGCAATATCGATTTTATGCCAAATAGAAAATGAACAGATCGTGATGAACTGGATGACTGAGATCATTTCTAGCAGATGCCTAATTTTTATTATTATCAATAACTTTTCAATACAATTTTTAAAATTATCTTCAAGCTGAAATCATTGATACGCATTTTCATATAGTTTTTTAATCTCAGAAAATTCCATTAAATATACATTTAATATAGATTCATTTTAACAAATAATTAAAATATTGCTGCAAAATAAATCAAAATAGAAATAGTAAAACAAAAACATATATATTATTTACTTTATTCTATTTATTTATTTTGAAAACGTTTATATTTTACAACTATATAAAATAATTTAATTATAACACTGAAAAATATTAATACAGTTTGATTAATTAATTATCTGTCTGCGTGTACTGTACGTTGTTTCAACTCTAAATTGATTATTCAATAATATTCTGGTTTGAAGATTAAACAAATTAATATTTGTTTATATAGGTTAAATTTCTCAACATGTACTAAAATTTTTAAAGTTAATGAACTAAAAATATAAATAATAATATAACATAACTTTTAAAATTTAATTATGACTGCCATTTAATTCAGTATTTACATTATTAATATTATTTTAAGAATATCTTATTTATTTATTTTTATAAAGAGATTTCGATGTGTTTATTATTAAACAAAATTTCACATTCTCTAAGCTTTTAAGCTAACTTTTGATACTTTTTAGGTATATGATTTCAAATGCAATGAGAAAAAAAGGTCATTTAGTTCATACTCTAAGCATATGCTTTGTTAAATTAGGCAAAAAATAGATATTGAATAATTTCGAGAAAGAAAAAAATGTGTTATAGTGTTATATGTTGATGTCTAAAACTCTAATATGTAATATTTACTATAGAGCTATTACCAAATTTGCGTTCCATTTCGTTATACGTCTTGATGGATACTAGTTCCATTATGGTAATGGTCTACGAGTTCCATATTTCTATTACAAATTACAATTCTATTACATTTTTTTCAAGAAATAAAAACAAGTAAATATATATATCAGTATAATCATTAAGTAGCGAAGTAGAATAAGAGGTTTGAATAAGAAAAAAATTAGATTTTGTATTGAAAATTGTTGATAATTTGAATAAATTTATTGTCTTTGTAATATAATATTGTACAATATTTAATATATTATTTTCATTCTTTTAAAAATTTCTCTTTAATAAATATAATTTTTTTTTCAGTCGGTTGTTTAATAAGATATTTTTATTTTATTATTTTATATGCATTTATAAGATCTGTTGAACAGAAATACTATTACATGGAATCAAAACATTGTTTATTTTTAAGATGAAATTTTTGTTTTAATGTTTTTTAGTCTACAGAAATATTTTATTGATTTATAAATAATTTTTTTTAATTTAA
>NW_019384790.1:419856-457449 GCF_000671375.1 Centruroides sculpturatus | reverse complement strand
AACGAAAATGAAAATTTGCTTGATAATTCAACTACGCTTGTTGGAGAACAATAAAAACACTACACTCAACAAGCCACCAATAAAACTCAACTGCCTAACCTATAACCAAAGTCTCCTTTTAATTTGTTTTTTAAAAAAAGCGCTTGACAAACTTGCCCCGCATGCCGAAGTTGCCCCGATCTCCCCTATATTTTGACTTTTCTATAAAAAAGTTTGAAGTTTAGTAATATTATTGTGATTTCGGTTACATACTATTGGTTTAATGTAAAAGTAATTTTATGAAATTGAAATATATTACATATTCATTTATATTGGATACAACATATTTATTACGTTGCATAATTGATAGGAAGCGTGACAATACAATGTTAAAGGAACAAGAAGAGAAGCGGGACAAAGAAAGAGAGAATGTCTTCTAATCAGAGAAAAGAGAATAGAAAGAAAGATTACGAATTTTCTGTATTGGATATCCTAATTAACACTGACATAGCGAATGTAACGAAGAAAATGAAAGCATTAAATTCATTCAATAGACAGTATTCAAGAATATGTAGAGAATAATTTTTAGGTCAAAGACAAGACTGAAGGAAGGAAGGAGCTTCTAGATCTACTGATTCGCATTCTGGGAAAGGGATATTTTCTACTAAAACTATTGACTACTTGGACAGAACGTTTGTTTAAGTACAACAACCATGAGAGATAGAAAAAATAGTTTGTTCATTTTTCAACTTTATTTATTTTCAATTTTTTATATTGATCTTTCAAGTTGATATTTCTTCCTCTTTAAATTATATATATCACTTCTTTTACTTTGAAAACACGTCAAGAACTTAAAATGAGACTGAAAACATTATTATAATTTGTGTAATTCATTAAAAATCTTTTTTATTTTAAATTTAATTAGCTTGTTACCTTATTCACAATATATAGTAAATATAACATATAAGTTTTTATACAATAGAATGTAGTTAAACAAGAATTTGTAAACCTTTAACCTTTTTACATTACCTAACTAGCTCAAACGAAGTAGCATTAGTTACTTAATTCCCTAATGGAAACTAATATAGCCAAATAAAACTTCATTTATTGAATCTTGATAGGATAATTGTTAAAATATACTAAATAAAATTCATTTTAAGGAAACAGTTTGCGAAAGTAAAATTTAACGAAGAGTAAAAACTAGATTACAAAATGAAATTAAATATCAATAAAGATTTTAGTTAAATTTCGATGGCTGTAGTGAGTATGACATAGCTGGTAGCCAGCTACATTCCTGTACTTTGAGTTGGGGTGCAAGAAAGTAATATATGATACATCATTCTTGTACTGATAAATTGTGCAAGTATACTTGATCAGTTATATCTTTTCAAAGATTGTATCTTATCTTTCCAAAAAGCTTTTTCTAAATTAATACTAATGTTACACTAACATCTCTTCTCCAGTGAAAAATAACCTTTCTTAAAAGTAAGTAAAGCGGTATTTCTTCATAGTTTAAGCTGAAAGTCACAGCATGGACTTTCTCAAAACTGAACGTGAATAAAATAGTAATAACTAAGTTTTCCAATCGCGTATTTATTAAAACAGTGAAAGCTGAGATAATTCGTTTGAATCGTAGTCGAACTAATTTCAAAAATAAATTAAAGATGAGCGAACTAATGGAATCATGTTTCAAGTTATTTTTAAATTTTTTCATGAAGCGATTCGTGACTGAATAAACAACATATTTAAATAATAGATAAAATGTTATAGATTCGGTGAAAAGTTAATGATTTTCATGAATATTTGCTCATTCAAAAATATATTTTAACAAGTTTCCATTGGACTTTTCGTTGTAATGTGTTTTATTGTTTAAGACAAAAATATTAGATCCATTATTAAATAAAATAATTAAGTTGTCTCTGTTTTAAATTTAAAAATGTCTTATTTTCATAATATTAGTTTTATTGTATAAATCTTGCCATAAACACCAAATGTAATCTTGTTTATAAAACGATGCATATATATAAGTAACATAAATAAAGCTATAAAAGTACAGTTTTCCAAACAAATACAATCACGAACGTTAAATATTTGTGAATCCCACATAAGAAATAAATAATTATATATATTTATAAAAACTGCATATTATCAACTAACTTAGTTAAAATATTTTCTTTATATGATAATAATAAAATGCAATCGTAGATGAATATATAGGCCTATACATATATATTTTTGAAACGAAAAATTAAATAGACTTGAAAACTTTTAAACTGAGAAATTTTAAAATATCTTACTTTATATTTTTATTGTAAAAGCTGTGTACAACGTTATGGGTTATTTAAAATTTTATTTGAAATTAAAAAATAATATTTTTCGTTAGAATATAGAAAGTTCGTCGATAACTTTTTTATGTTTTTCTTTCAGTTAATGTTTGAAATCTTTTAATATTAATGTAAAAATATGTTTGTATCTTGAGAATTTATTTTTTTATATCCATCTTTTATATTTTTCTCATTTCAGAAGTATTAGCTAAAATCCGATTTCTTAACATATATATACCCTATACATATTTCCTAAGAAATTTTGAATATGTCTTTGAATATTTTATTGAATAATAATTTTTCTATCTGCGAAAAATATAATTTACTTTTTTTAAGAAGTATTTTAAATTTTATTTTTAAATAAAATAAACACTTTTGAATATTCATTATAGCGAATTCCATATTTTTGTTATAACGATGCTTTTAAACTATAAAAGAAATGTAAATAAATTTAAAGAAATAATTTAAACTTAACACAAATGAAATAAAAATATAAAAAATACAATTCAGAAAATAATCTGAACTTTTTTGAAAAATGTTTATGTACTTTTTAAAATTTGTTTTGTTCTTTAAATATATCTACAAGAGTATTAGAAGAACAGAAATGGCTATTTTATGACATCTTTCATTGTCCCATATTAGAAATTAACGATTTTTTTACATTTCTGGTCCTATTTCATGAGTATTTATCACAATTTTTTTCAATGAAAAGTAATAATTATTCATTAAACGTTTTATAAAGCAATAAAATTATAAGATCATTAAACTACTCACTTAATTAATTAAGAATTAATAATGAATTCAATTGTTGAAAATATTTCAAAACTCTAAATACTGTATCTGATTTCTTTGTAAATAATTTCTCGAACTATTTATTTTAAAATTATTCTTATGCAATGAAAGTTAAATTGATTTGAATTTCTTAATAATTCCTCATAATCTGATGTATATAATGTATTATGTGCGATATACTTTCCTTTCTTCTTAAATAATTCGGTAAAATCTACATATAGAAATCATGATAGTCGTTACTAATTAAAAATTATAATTATTTAATAAAAAATTATTTTGTTATAAAAATGGAAAAATAATTTGAATTTAATTTAACCTGTTTTTTAATATCGCCTTGTAAACGAATTCATCATCCAGTTGCTTAACTTTCCCGGCAACATTTAAAAGTGTGTGTATGGCGCGGTTTTAAATCTGTTATAATATTTTATTTAGAAATCTTTATATATTTTTAATTATTATAAAATGGCAACGAGCTTAATTTTGAGGGTAAAAATTGGTTTCATAAAATTTGTAAATGCTAATAACGAGTAAAATCGTCATTATGTTCGACCATACTCGAGATATGACACATCACCCCCTTTACCTTCCCACCCGTCGATCAATAACCACCAAAATTTAACATCATCAATATCTCTAATACACTAACCTCTCTGCTAAATTTCAGGTATTTTCGACAAAAAGCAGAGGAATTATTAAGCTTCAAACAGGGTGAACAAAGTCGTGCCCCACACACTAATATCTATACATACAAAAAAATCACCAATTTATTATTATTATTTTTTTTGCATTTCTCGACGTTTCAAGTTTCCTGAGTCTGAAAATATAATCTTGGGGATCATTACTTCACCGATCATCACACTTTTTTCCTTTGTTATTCAAGTATATAACAGAGTCGGAAAAGTAATAGTAATAGAAAGATCTGATAGAATTATCCATAAAAATTAAGAACTGAAAAATGGTAACATAAAAATGACATTGTTTTGTTATAAAAATAACTATCATCAGAATTTCGCTAAATATCAGAATTATATTTCAATAATAAATATACGATATATTTTCACTTTTGAAAAAAGCTTTTGTCTTAAGGAATATAATACAGTACTTGTACATATGAAACAAACTGTGGTATTTGGATATAAAATGCGTATTATATTGCTTTCTCGTCATCAATATAGTTGTTTTGTACACATTAAAATGTACAATTCTGTATGTACAGTAAATGTACAGTACAGTCATCGTGTCGTACCACAAACGTTAAGTTTACGGTAGGAAAATAATGTGGCTAATAATATACAATAATAAGAAATTTGTTTTTAGGAAATGCCAATAAAAAATTTAAGAAAGAAACAAAAAATAAATTACAATTTTGTCATAATTCGTAGTTTAGACTATTTACAAAAAGTCAAATTAACTTTTGAGTCCATCTTTATCCTTTATACACTACCACAGAAGTAACAGTCTTAAAAAGTTGCTTTGAAGAACTCTTCATAAACACAGGTAAAAATTGGTAAAAAAAAACTTCACAAGATTAAAAAAGATCAAATGTCAGCATTTTCTTGTAGGTTTCTGACACTTTTACAATTAAAAACACAAAGAAATTCTTCATCCTTAAAAAATGCAATACGTTCTTAACAATGTCTCTAACATTTGTGGAAAATTTAAAGGATTACTGTTAGTGACGTCACGCAAGCGTGTTTAGTCTTTCGGTTATAGGAGATGTAATATGATATGATGCTATAATGTCTTTTTCGAAGCCGGGAACATTCCAGACACATATTCCCTTTCTTGACACTCGGGGCGCTTTTCAAACTCCTACACATGATTTTGACGTTCTAACCAATTGTATTCGGAATATATGTTGAGACTTTTGCTATGTTAAAGATGTTGTATTGAATTTTTGGAACGAAAATATATATATGTGTATTTTTTTAATATAAACATCGGTTAAAAAACATTATATCGAGAGATATGTATGTTCTATGAAGTTTGGATATTAAATATCAGTAAACGTTTTATCGGATAAACGTTAAGCGGAAGTTGCCTGTATATATACAAGTTAATAATTAATTTATTCAATTTACTACATTTTCCTTTTTGTTATTTTAAAAAAAATTATAAACAATGCTAAAGCATTCTCAATGACAGGCAGCTAATTTAAATTGTATTTATCCTAGCAACTTTTGATGAAATATTTGACAAATAGTTATTAAAAACAAATCTAATGCTTTTACTATTGTTATGAATACAGAAATTAGTTGTATCGCTTGAATTATACCAATAAGGACTGACATTATGTGAATTTTATAACAGGGTGTAGTCGTAATAACTTTCATATCTTTATTTATTAGGCAAGCATATAATTAAATATTTTTAGTATAATTCATTTCGAATAAATTAAAAATAAAATCAAGCGAAATTTTAACTTTTAGAGTCCAAGTTATTTAATGTAAAAGATTCTTTAATATAACGATTTTGCGATAAATAATGTTCAAACTATATTCAGACAATATAGGCCTATTGTGCATATCTCATGTATTTGTAAAGACTTACAATTTGCACTTTAAACTTTATTTTATTCACTAATAATACTTCCAATCTTAGAGATGGAGAAAGTAGTTTGAAATTGTATTATTGATTTTAGGAAATACTTTTCAACATTATTTGTCTCTATGAATCTTAAAAATTGTATTTTCTGACTTTTTAATATGAGTTTATATATTAAATTCTTGTAAATATAAAATAATGCACGATGTCAAATAACAACATATTTGTGAGAATATTGGTTGTAAAGAAGATATTAATAGATGCGAAGTGATTGCTATAACTTTACTTTTTATCTTCTTCACTGAGTAAAGTTAATATTAAAATTTTTTTAAACATGCTTATTGTGTAAATTAGTCTTTAATTTTATAAAAAAATTTAAAATATTATAAACATATAAAAATTATTATTTTTCTTTGGAGAAATGTGAAATTATAATTCTTTTCATATCTCTTTAGAGAAAACTATTAATGAAATCGCGAACAATTAGAATACATACTTATAGAATTAATATTAATTAAGTATTCGTTAATTATTTTTCAAAAATTGCTAACGTAGATTTAGGAAACAAAGTATATCTAATGAATTTTTTATGATTAAAATTCCATCTTAAGCATATTATCAGCATTTTATAGCTTCCAATACCATTAACATAGTAACGCATATTTGAATTGTATTTCTTACAATCTAAATATTTTTAAAATTGTAATAATAATCTAAAGTTGTGTAATCTGGGGTAGATATGACAACCAAGAATAGAAAAAAGGGACGGAAGATTTGAAACGAGATAGAAGTATTGACGTTGTCATAACACACTTACTATACGATATCAGATCATTACACACCTACATGGGTCTAGTGCCCTACTTCGTGAAGCAGGGCACTGGACTCATAAACTTACCCTATACTTCGTACAGGTAGCACACCAAAACTTTGACTTCACTTTTCTTTCTTAAATTAAAAATTACTTCCACCAAACTTTGCCATTCAGTAGAACAAGGGTAAGTGTTAAAAACGTATAAAAACGAACGAAATGGAGAGAGTGTTTTGAGCTATTCAATTTTCAACATTTAACATTTGAAAACAGAACAAAAATCTTCGAAGAAAAAAAAAATATGAATTATTGTTCCCTGGCCCTTCATCTACAAAATGTAAGAAACTGCATCTCCGAAGACAGTTAATTTCCAAAATACACACGTTGAAGTAAACTGTTTTTCAAAAAAGTTTAAAATTTGGGAACTAATATAAAATACCCAAAAATGAAAACTTTGCAAAACATCTTAACAGGCTTTATATGGGTGCAAAACAAACTAACTCCGTAAAAATCGTTAAAATCCGACATCGTGAGAATCGACCACTCTGAATTGACACGAAATGAACAAAAACCATTTTCAACCAGCTAACTGTGTCGCCTTGTAAAAGTGATGATTGTAACTGATCGCTGAATGACGTAAATCGTAAATAGTAGAAACAAAGAAACAGTAAAAGTAAGAAATCTAATTCAGTAATATGTTTGTCAAGTTTGGATTCCATTTCAGATGTTAGATCATTGGGTCTTCCAATTTTTTAGTAGAGGAGAAGGTGGTATTATGGAACCCCAATTACATTTTAGTGAATTGTAAACAAGGTATCATAGCTACATTCACATTTTTTGTGCGAAAACTACTAGTAACTAGTAATCTAAATGTTCCTAATTGGATTTTTCTCTAATGTAATTATAAGTATGGTTTTTGAAGGCTTTTGTACAAAAAGTCCGAAAGTAGGCTTAGAGAAAATCGGGTGGTAATATGGAACCTTACTGTATATTTTCAAAAAAATGCTTTAATGTAACCAAAAACAAATAGGAAAAGACAAAAAATGTTAAATAATTACCAAATTATTTACTCCAATGTATTTTATCGCAAAAATGCTTTTATAATAGAAAAACATGACCTCCATCAACAATATATATTCCAGCAGCTCTTTTTCGATAATCTCGGGAAGAATTGGCTTTCTACCTAGTGTCTTTTTCACAAATTGCTCTGGAGGAATGTCTGCTTGCAAATAGAAAGTTCGGAGAAGTTGTGTTCCATATTATTGTAAAAGCACCAATGGGGTCCGTATTTCACGCATCGCCATCTTGAATTAACTTATGTCTGTCAAGATCAAAATTTAAAAAACGTGAACATCACACAGATTAATATGTACCCCTAAGTCTCTGGAACGGAATACATGCACCAGTGAACCTACAACTACACGATTTATATTTTAAAAATAATTAAATTCACTTAGCATTCAAAACTTGCGAATTTTGAAAAAAACAAATTTGCTGATTAAATACGGACAACCGTTTAACTGAAGTAAAACGGGTTTTCCCCTTGCTATGGATGTCTGCCTAGTTCAGTTCAGCCACATTTCGCTACAGTTCACCTTTATTATCAGTTCGAAATGGGGTGGTTCCATAATACCTGCAGTGTTCCATAATACCACTTTCTCCTCTATGTTTTTCAAATGTCTTCTAATGTTTGCTTTGGTATTTTGTAAAAACGACATATCTCATTAAACTTCACGACACCATTATTATATTTTTTTAAAGCTTCTTCCATATCACTTTTCCTCCAACGTTAATGCTTTCTTTTAGACATTCGGATTTTAATATGTAACATAACCTTTACGAATTACCCTAAATCGTATAGGGAAGATTTCAATTAACTGGCAGGGATACAAATTAAACTCAGAGGTCAAAGCTGACATGAATCAAGCCAGTAAAGAATAAATAACCATAAATCCATTTTTACTTGTCTCCAAAATATTTCCAATTAAAGAACTTTTCTTTAGTTAGAAATGTCGTATAGTTTTCGGCAAAAAATTATTGATCACTAACACATAGTTTTCTAAAATGTGTAAAAATATGACTGAGAAACAAAGTAAAAACTTATTTTTTAAAATATTTGCATAGAGCAGTCTTCATACACATGTCATTCCCTTCTGTCAAAATATGGCAGACTGATTTTATTCTTCCAATAGATAACATTGTTGTTAACGTTAAATTCAAAAACAACGGTGGTACGATTTAAACAAGTTTATCCTACAGAGAATAGATAAATATAAAAATATATTTTAAAAAAGTATTTAAATTCTACGTCATTATATATAGATATTCAAATATACGAATAAATATTTAGTAAAAACATTAAAATTTCCCAAAGAACAATTTATTTTAAAAACAAAATCCGTAAAGAATTCATAAAAAACAATTATAAATTAATAAATATATAANATCACACAGATTAATATGTACCCCTAAGTCTCTGGAACGGAATACATGCACCAGTGAACCTACAACTACACGATTTATATTTTAAAAATAATTAAATTCACTTAGCATTCAAAACTTGCGAATTTTGAAAAAAACAAATTTGCTGATTAAATACGGACAACCGTTTAACTGAAGTAAAACGGGTTTTCCCCTTGCTATGGATGTCTGCCTAGTTCAGTTCAGCCACATTTCGCTACAGTTCACCTTTATTATCAGTTCGAAATGGGGTGGTTCCATAATACCTGCAGTGTTCCATAATACCACCTTCTCCTCTATGTTTTTCAAATGTCTTCTAATGTTTGCTTTGGTATTTTGTAAAAACGACATATCTCATTAAACTTCACTACACCATTATTATATTTTTTTAAAGCTTCTTCCATATCACTTTTCCTCCAACGTTAATGCTTTCTTTTAGACATTCGGATTTTAATATGTAACATAACCTTTACGAATTACCCTAAATCGTATAGGGAAGATTTCAATTAACTGGCAGGGATACAAATTAAACTCAGAGGTCAAAGCTGACATGAATCAAGCCAGTAAAGAATAAATAACCATAAATCCATTTTTACTTGTCTCCAAAATATTTCCAATTAAAGAACTTTTCTTTAGTTAGAAATGTCGTATAGTTTTCGGCAAAAAATTATTGATCACTAACACATAGTTTTCTAAAATGTGTAAAAATATGACTGAGAAACAAAGTAAAAACTTATTTTTTAAAATATTTGCATAGAGCAGTCTTCATACACATGTCATTCCCTTCTGTCAAAATATGGCAGACTGATTTTATTCTTCCAATAGATAACATTGTTGTTAACGTTAAATTCAAAAACAACGGTGGTACGATTTAAACAAGTTTATCCTACAGAGAATAGATAAATATAAAAATATATTTTAAAAAAGTATTTAAATTCTACGTCATTATATATAGATATTCAAATATACGAATAAATATTTAGTAAAAACATTAAAATTTCCCAAAGAACAATTTATTTTAAAAACAAAATCCGTAAAGAATTCATAAAAAACAATTATAAATTAATAAATATATAAAAAATGTAAATAATTAAGTTTCAAGCAATATGAACTGATTTATTTAAGATCGCTTATAAAAATTGCTTTACCCAATTTTAAGATAAATATTAGTAATATAATATGCATTACAATAATAAAAAATTTCTCAGTGTCTCAAGAGTAGAAATTTTAAATTATTGTAATGTGACGTAAAAAATCCATTTTTAAACATCGTCTAGTTGAAGATATAAAAAATACATTTCTTCTCAAATCTATTAAATATATATATTTTCTAATCGTAAAAGTAGAATTTGAAATTTCAAACTGATTTTGAAATATAAATAAAACACCGTTAAAAAAGTTTATATAAATAATGAAAACGCAAAGTATTGAGAAAATTCTGATAGAAACAATTGCTTTGTTTCAGTCAGAAAAGAGCACTTATTCAACGGTTAAACGAACGTATTGAAAATTAACATTTGTTATACTATTTTAAAAATACTGAAACTGTAATAATTTTATTTTCTGTAAATACGTAAACAAATATGATTCATATTTAAGTTCAAAAATTGACTGTATATAATTTTATATTAGAAGTTTCTAGAATTAATCTGTTTTATATACGATGTAAAATGTATTATTCTTTTCTGTAGTTATTTTATTATTTAAAATATTTTCGAAATAATTTAAATTTAGCTTTCATTTAATAAAACAATGAAAATTTAACAAAAGTTCTACACGAAATGAATTTAAATTCATTGCATTAATCCTATACAATTTGAAGGTATACTGCTACTCTAATATTATATTTATCTTGTTTTTATTATTATATTATATTAACACCTAATAAAATGTTTGTAATTTTATAAGAATTTAATTATTTAATTAGATTTTAAAACATTTGCTACGTAATAATATTTACTTAAAAATACATTCAAATATAAATTAAATTAAATAAGCTATTATTCGTTCGTCTTATATTTTACTTTATAAAAATAACTGTTTACTCAATTCAATTTTTTTCGATTATTTTTGAATATTTTTCATAAATACGCAAAAAATATTGAAGTAAATACACACTTTCTTTTCTTTATGCCTCATACTTTTTCAGAGAATAATGATAATTTTCTGCTGCTAGTGTGTATCATATGCTATAAACTGATGTCTTTATTTTAGATGTTAAATCAAATTTCTTGTAAAAGTTAAGTTTTACTGAATTTTTTATAAATAAGTTATATATTTTATTTTTTACATCGAACTAAAAACATTTTATATTGGTGAAAATAATTTTTAAATCATCTTTTTTACTGTATGTTTTGATCGAAAAAAGAATAGCTATTCATCTGTAAAAGTCCATATTGACGTCATACAGATGGCAATCTACCATTGGCTTTGTAAGGCTGCCATAGATGAATTAAGAAACTAAAGTAATACAGCAGGTGATAGATGAAACCATTGATCAGGACACAGTGACAGTAAGTTACCACGAAGATCTATCATACTCAACATGTACTTTGTTAGAAACGTCTTTCAGTTGCTTGTGATGTGTTAACGACTATCATCTATCTTAGAATGAAAACTTCTCATTGATCCTTGTTCAGGTAAGAAAACGTCCAAAAAGATGCAATAAAAAAATTATGACTTTAAATATAACTTGTTGTAAATCATACGTAATAAAGAGTTTTTTTCTATTTTTGATAGTAAAAAATTATTTTGAGCCGACTCTACCGAAAATCGATAAAAATTTTGTTATATTTTATAACATTTTTCATTTTTTTACATCATACCAGTAGCAACTTAATCTTTTATACTAGATTATTATTACATATTGTGTAATTTTCAATAAAATAAACTTTAGCAAACACTTTTATTCATAAAATATTTATTAAATTACTTATATTAGTCAACGTACTGTACATTGCATAAAATCAAAATGGAACACTCGATATAAAAAAACTACAAAAAGCTCTTCACCTTGAATAGCAGTCCATTACGGTGGTTTTCTCTAGCGTTCATTCCTCGTCTTTTCTGTGATCGATTACAAAGGATCGCTTTCTTTGCTGCCTCTTTCTAACTTATCCAGTCTGCCTTATCCAGCACAACTATCCAATGACTTTCCTCATCTGGTCAGTGAAGGCGCCTCTCTACACGTGTCTCAGACTGACCTGAGTGCACTGAGCTATCAAAGCCTCGAATCGAAAAATGCGTGGGATTATAGGTTTCCTTTACATTTCCTGGAGTTTCAGTTGAACCCCTTGGGCATCATCCTGAAAATTTATCGTCAATGCAATCAGGAGGTCGGGTCACGGAGAGTGTAGCAGATAACGCGCAATTTCTATAACATCGGTTTCAACAGTCTTTGTTTCGACTTTCTACTTTTGAACTTTTTACTAAAGATAATTTTCAACAGAATTCTTTACATTTATATATTTACATTTATATAATACTGGTGTACTTTTATGAAAATAAAAATTTATTTTCTTAAAGGTAATATAGATAAATGTTAAGTCAATAAAGTTTATGTTCTTAGAAGTATACTCTAAAAAGTTTGCTTTCAAATACATAATTTATTTATCACATTAGAAGAAGAGCTATATTAAATATTAAACTTTCTAATAATACATGCATTTACTTCAAATTTGAGTAAAGTGAGAAAAATCTAATAGAAAATTTGTATGCTTTCTTTTTAGTTTTGATCAGGTTGATTAATTTAATAGTTTTGGTTAGACATGTTCTTTTTTTGTTCAATGAAACCTTATAATTATTTTAAATTTATTTCAACATCGTTACTTATTTTGTTTTTTACTATCGTTAGTTTAGAAACTGCCAACATCTTTACTTTTCTCGTCTAAAATCGCCGTCTAAGTAATCTAATGGTTTATTCAACGGATTCTTTTGAAATGACAACAGATTAATTGAGAAAACATTTCAGACTAAATTGTGTCGAAAAGATTATTCATAAAAAATATTTAGAAATTATTTTTCAGTGCTATTTTCGTATTTTTGACAATTTTAAAGTAAACAATATGATTACATTTTTGTTATTACTCCATACTGTATTAAATTTATTTGAATAAAATGTTTTTTAGCTATTGATTAACTTCTTACGCTATAAAACCATAAATTTTAAATCAAATTATTTTTATTTTAAAATGAATAATTAAATAATAACAGCAGAAATCCATTTTTATAATAAGTATTTTTTTCAAACCTCGCTTTACTTTTGTGTAATAATAATAAATTTTATTCACTCAACACGTAAGGTGTAGACACTGTTGTAAGAGGCGTTATATAGAATTTATTAATATTAAAGAAACGACAATAATTTAGCAGAAACTATCTCTGATTCGAATAATGAAAAATACTATCGATTTATAAAGCAATACATTTTGAAATTACGTTTTTAAATAATTAATAAATATATAATTTATGTTATAGAAATAATTAATTAAGCTTCGTAGAATTAAAAATTTATCCTTGGAAGTAGGATAAGAATGCTTTAGACATTAGACAAGAGTATGATAAATACTTAAATTATGAAATTCTAATTACCATTAAGAATTAAGAAAGTCTAATCACTATTAAGATTTTTGAATTGCTATTAAGATTATTGATTCAAAAGTAAAACTAGATCTGTTTAATAGCAGATTTTATAGGAATATCATAAATTTGATTATATATATTTTCCATTGCTGTTCAAATGCTTTCTAATTCTGTTCAAACTGGTATTTACGATTTAATACAGCTAACAGATATTCCTAATTTAATATAATTATTTAACTATTTTCTACATTATCGAATAAAATTACTGATAATCAAGATTTATTTTTAATAAAATAAAAATTATACTCGAAATGAGAAAAAAATTTCTCTGTTTAAATAGATATGAAATTTACAGCAATATTTTTATAGATTATACGAGTTTAAGAAACTGCCTATTTCTTAATACAGTATAATTGAATTTCGATTAGTTTTATACAATAAATAATAAAATTAATTTGAAATGATTGAATTGAGGCATGTAGCAATTAATTTCGCTTCCTTTTTTATACTCATACACTGCATAATCAATATTATTTTATAATCATACAATGCATTCTTTCGAAAGTCACATAAAACATTAAGAATACAAAGAAAGCGGCGTATGTAAAAACCTTAATAACTTAAAGACACGAAATACATTAGAGACCATTATTTTAAAAACAGTGCAGTAAGATTTTAGATCAATATTATTATTTGACGAATTTCCTTTTGGAAATGGATTTTATAATTGAGTGAATGACTTGCTAGAATTCATAAGTAGGATTATTGCATAACTAGTTTCAATCTGTGATTATTTAGATACAATAAATCAGGTGTAGAAATGAGTAATTTTCATGAGGATTATAATTTTCTTTGTGTCCGGATTAGATACTGGACTGTTATCTTAACGCTTGATTTTTTTTTATTAATTTTATGAAAGAATATTCTAGGTTGATGTTCTGGTTCTTTATAAAAACTAAAAAATGAATGTGTATTTTTATCTTTCTAACCAATGTTATAACAGTCGTAAACCTGGACTAGATTGTGAATTTATAAAATACAAAAAGTAAGCTAAGTAGATCATCCTGAGGCAGTACATTACTGATCCCAAATGAATTTGATAAGCAGATGTTTTCGATAGACAAATTCTGCTAAATTTAAAAATGATTTGATGATAACAAGTAAAATATTTGAGAGTTATAAAAAACTTTTTGGAGCTTGCAGATTAAGTTAGCAAATAGAACGAGATCAAATGCAAATTTTTTTGGTAAATTTTTCAATAAAATATAAATGTTTAATTTTAAACTTGAATTTAATCTAAATATTAAATTTAAAAAATGGTTAAGTTATTTTTCTATTTATCGAAATTCAAATCGTAATTTATTATCCATGATGTTTTTATTAATTTAACTGTTGCAGTTACATCAGTAAAAATGTTTCTAAATTAAATGTTATAAATGGAAAAATTAGTCATTGTCAATTATTTAAATTTATTATTATTATTATTATTTTAAATTACAATTCATTGGAAAAACAATGTTATGTATTTCATATTATAAGCAGAAAATTCTTGCATTTTTCAAAGGAAAATATGAAAGAACAAATAGATATGAAGGCCAATTTAACAAGATTGATTAATATTGACTCATCCTTGAAAGGGATGTTAAATACTAAATCAAAATTTAATGTAGAATGAAATTAGCATAATACTGTTTTAAAATAAAATCAATGGCCATCGTTTAATGGAATGTTTGAACTTTTTTACATTTTTTACAACAGTAAAAAGTTTTGCGCAGCAAGTTTTACATCATTATATACATTACAGATTATCTCATTGTAGTTTCGAATCTATTCTTATATTCCAGAATTTAATGTGCTATTTATTCTTTGAAAACTTTTTATTCGTTTATTTATAACGTTAAAGTTTAATGTTTTTACATTAATATATAGTGAGAATTTTTGTGGACGTAATTAAAATGAAAATCTTCGTACGATTTGAATAAAGAATTTAATATGAAAATATAGAAATATTTTTCCTAAATTTAAAGCTTATTTTAATCTGTTGAATATTTTGAACACGCATTTTGATAAGTATCTGTATTGTATTTATACCTGATATATGTATTTTACTATATTTAATCGCTGTTATATTATTTAATATTTTATTTTGATTTCATTTTGTTTTTCTTTAATTTTCTTTTACGCATGCGACCATTAGCGCGTACATAACGAATTCTCTGTTATTTAGATTTTGTTTTTGGAATTTTATTCTACGTAACATTCCATAAACTGAAGGTGGTTGTTGAAAACAGTTGAAAACGTTTGTTAATATAATAAATTAGTTCGTTTAAACTGATTACAGGTGTTAGTTGGTGTTTTTACTGATACGTTTCTTTTAGTTTGACTCTCTATATTTCAAAATATGAATAACAAGCAATTATTTATTGTGACATCGTCACAATGCCAAGTAGCAATTTTTAATCATATTTTAAATTTATTTCATATAAAATATATGCTCTCCATCTCAAATTAGTACCATAGTATCTTGCCCCTGTAAATCATATTTTTCCGTTAAAAATAGAGTCGTGTTGGTCATCTGTTAACTAGTTTCAGGGTAAAAGGTTTTAATCGAAATAAGGTAACATCCGGTTTGTATTGGAAGTAATCTGGGTCATCTGACACTATATGTTCAAAATCTGTTCTTGGTTTTCAATTATCTAATTCCCTTCTTGACATTAAGGACCAACGGATGAACGGACGGACGAACGAGAGTGAAATTTATAGGTCTACGATTTTTTCAAATTGCAGCATTATAATATGTAACAAATCAGAAAATTGTAAACTGTTAATTCAAAAAAAAACTATTCTACAGAAAGAAATGTACTGTAGTTATTGTTATTATGCTGGGATAGAAATTAGAATACGTGTGTTTAAAAAATAAGAATAAATTTAAGCTTTTTTTAAATGTTTAATTCGTTATGATAGAACCACACGTTTATCATATTCTAAAGCAATTGAAGAAAAATTAATTATTAGACTTAATAACTTAAAATTAAATTTATTAGCTAATTTTAACGAGACTTTTGCAACCTTAAATATAGAGAGTTTGATACTGCAAAGACTTTTACGTTTATTATCTTTTGTACACTGTACAGTGTTTTGAATCTGAACGAAATTTATTTATCATAAAATCTATAGTCTAAGAGACAGTGATGTATCCAGATAGCGTCGTTAAAATGGTTGTGTGTAATTTTTTTTTCATATAGATATAAAATATAGATATTTTTCAGATATATATAGAAAACATATATGAAAAATATATTTTAGAACGAAAAATATTTTTATTTTTGTTATATTTTATTTATTTATTTACTATTAATTTTTGATTAAAGAAGAGATATATCTCTTCGACCCCTTCTTGCATACATGTTTTTCATAGCAGAAGAAAAATAATGTATGACAGAAAGTTATTTTTGTAAAAATATCTAAAAATTTCAAAAGCCTGGTGAATTGAATAAATGAATGATGAATATATTCACCATTTGATGAGTCAATAAACAAATTTTTTGTCCCCATTTTTCTTAAATAAAAAAGTAATATCATTCTCATAGCATATTTATTTATATTCTTTATAATTTGTAATTTATTTGATCATCACTAGTTTTTATTTATTTTTCAGTTTTTTCGGAAAGAAATGTACAAAACTAATTTATGAATATTCACTATTATTTCTTTAAAATATTAATAAATTGTCATAAATCTTCGATTTAGTTGTTTAATTGTGTAATTTTATAGTTTATTTTATTATTTTATATAAGGAAATGTTTTATTAAGATTTACTTCTTAAATTTGACTTTTTATTAAAAATTATATTTATAAAAGAAATAATTATTATATTTGTTTGTAAATAAATTCTGACATTAATTTATTTCTCAGTTGAAATTTCCAGATGAATTATTTCTATTCTATGTCAGCACTCTTACAATTTATTAATTTTGTTATGTAAAGTACATTTTGCAACTTGATAACTGCGAATTAATTTCTAATATGATATTTTCTTTAAAGAAATACGATTACAAACTGCATCTTCATTAACTTTTTTAATTAACTGATTTGTTACTTGTTCCTGTTTTTGGTAATTATATTTTTAATTCAATAATAAGAGAATCGACAATGTAATAAAATTCGATGAATCAACATTTTCTTAGTAATTTCATTATGAAATCGTTGACAAAATATTCTATAACAATCTCGTAGAATTACTTACATAATTTTGAAGATGAATTTTTTTGACGTTCTACATTTAATAACGTTTAGAAATTAAAAGGTCTGTTTAATGCTTCTTTTCATCAGCATATGCGAAGAAAAATAAATAAAAATATAAGTTTATTATTTATAATTCAATCCGTGTAAACTTATTTCAGGATAGGATATCTCTTAGACTAATTATTAACAATTCACAACTGTTGTTTACAAGCACGATTAATTTTTGTATTAGCAAACCTATACTTTTATTATTAATAATATAAAACTAACGAATTAGAATTTAGTAATATAACTTAATAATAATTTATATACGTTCTTATAGAACTGAGTTAAAATCTAAGTATGGACCATGCTTAATATTGAATAATGTTTTTCGAGAAATATAACTCAATATTATTGACATCATAACAATGAATTATATATTTAAACAGATCTTATATGTTCTGTCAATAAAATAGTTTGATATAAACAAAAGAAAATTTCAATTTATATTACAATTTTATATAATAATTTATGTCTTATTCTTTATAAGCTTTTGCTTATCTTGCTTAAGATTTCTCCTATAACTTAGACGAAATCATTAAATTTATATATTGTAGTATTATCACATAAAATTTTCTCTATAAAGATTGCTAAATAATTCACAACGTAAACAAACATAAATTTAAGTGGTTACATGTTTAAAGATTTATTTTATTTAAAATTTTAAATGTCTCATGAGATAGATCTGTATCCAAATTCTTCTCACTATCTTGAGACTATCTCTTAGAATACTAATAACCACATATTGCAATTCTTACACCTTTAGTGGTGAACTTTTATTTGAGACTCGTAATTAACATATTAATATAATTTTGCGTTGAAACCAATCCTTATTTCCAGTAACCGTTTTCAGAGTATTACAATTACTCTATTCTCTTGTGGGTAAGAAAGCAAGAATAATGTTCATTACTATGAGTTAATTGTTGGTAAGTATATTTTAGGGTCAATTCAGTCACTCTGGTGAATTCACAATGTTATTTGGGCTTACCGGAGTGATATGAATTCATTTATGATGTGGAGTTTGACTAGAGACATTGTCTGTACACCTCGTTACAACTTTGCGGTTTCTAATGTTTTAATGTTCTTAATATCTGTAAAGTTATTCTACTTATTAAGTTTCTAATTTTGTCTTGTGATTTACTGAATTGTATGTAAAATTGTATATCACCATAATTTCCAATTTAACTATAAAAATTAAGATTACTGTATGTTGTAATATAAATAATTCGGTTGTATTTTTTTCTGATATTATAAAATAAATTGTGTATTAAATGTTAATTTTATACTGTTGAATTGTGACTTCAAAATTCATCAAATTTAAAATTGTTAAGATTCAGGTATTGATGCCAGGAAGTGATAATTACATTTTACAGTCATTAACAATATGGATTAATATGTTCAAAATCTGTTCTTGGTTTTCAATTATCTAATTCCCTTCTTGACATTAAGGACCAACGGATGAACGGACGGACGAACGAGAGTGAAATTTATAGGTCTACGATTTTTTCAAATTGCAGCATTATAATATGTAACAAATCAGAAAATTGTAAACTGTTAATTCAAAAAAAAACTATTCTACAGAAAGAAATGTACTGTAGTTATTGTTATTATGCTGGGATAGAAATTAGAATACGTGTGTTTAAAAAATAAGAATAAATTTAAGCTTTNTTTTTTTAAGGTCATAAAAACATTCATAGGATGTATATATACAGCCTATGAATGTTTTTATTGACTATAGCTTTCTCGTAAATCTTTTCATTTAAAATTAATTTAATTAGTAGCAAGTTGTTATGTTTAATTCCTGAAAAAATTTTGAATGCATTTTATTCTAATTTAAATTAAAATGGAATCAGAGTGTTTTCTTAGAGGATTTAGCTACTTTTTAAAATTCAAACTCCCTGTTTTTCTATCTTTTTATCTCAAATACATTCAAATTACTCAAGATATTTTGATAGAGTACGAGTATTATGTCAAATGTAAATTATTTATTTTTCAAGTTTTTGTAAATTTTTAAAAGAAGATAAATAAACTTATAACAACAAACATATATATTTTTATTTAATTAATAAAATATTGCTATAGGTGTTTCTAATAAGTTGAAAGATGAATTCGTAATACCGAATTCTATTGTTATTTGTGTTACAAATATGCATTGTAAATAACTGACATTATTATTTAGACAGTCACAGAACAAGCACTTTATAAAGTTTAAAACATACGACAATACATTAAACAAAATTTAAACGTAATTTTGAAATTTTAATTAGTCGTTTGACTTATTTCCTTTGATTAAAAAAGAAAATATGATTAATTTATTCTACTTAATTTATATAAATTATTTCGTGCAAATTATTAAAGTATTAGATTGAAAAAGTTATATTTACACTTTAAACCGTTTTCTTTAAAGAGAAGTCGAGTTAAATGATAGATAGCAAAGTATTTGTTTTTCATGAACTAAAAATATCGTTTTCCAAATATATAATGTAAAGATGCATATATTTCTCAAATATTTTCTCACATAGGAGAAAAAGATAGAAGATCATAACCTCGAAGGAGACAATACAAGACAAGACTAAGATTTTCAAAAAGTTTTTAATGTTTTAAAGGAAATTTTACTTTGTTATTTTCTACTGTAAAAAATCAGATTAAAAGAATGATATTTCCGGAGGGAATATCGCAATCATATATTTTTATAAAGAGATAAGAAAATATTGATTAACAAGTAACAAATGTCTTCTTAGGCTTCTAATAAGTTAAGTTTTAAAGTGACAAAAACCATATTTTAAATCAGCAATAGTTTGATTAAATATTAACATTAAAGCTTAATAAAACAATATTATTTGAAAAATATTTTCAAATGATATACTCATGTATAGTAATTTTAAGGCTTAGAAAAAATAATTTTATAAAAAAAAAGCAAACTATAGATATAGTATTAATATATAAACTAACCATATAACAATTATTAATAAAGGCATAAAGAATGCTTAGATTATGATAACTTAATAAATTTATATTTAATTATTTTACTATAAACTATGTATAGTCTATATCAATAAAAAGTTCAAACTATAATAAATGATGATACTTTAAATAAATTTAATAATGTTTTCCAATATTAGAGTAACCGTGGTTGACTTTTTTTATTTTACTCTATTAAATTATCTAATTCTTGTTTTTTGTTGTGTATTGCCTTTTTTGTAATCTCCAGCGTTTTCTTATTTTTTCACGTATAAAACTATCGATAAAATATTATTTCTTCGTAAATTAGCTCTTTCAGAATATGCTTTTAAACTATGTGTGAATTTATATCTCTGTGAATAAAAACGTACTTGTGTATTCAATACATATGACTATATTATAACATAAGTTTGACTATTTCTATGAATTGTGTTCTCTTACAAAAATTTACTTGAAAATATTAAATTAATTTTTATTGATAGTAAAAATATTTTAATACATTTTTATTACTCTCAAAAATATACAGATAATATGCTTTATAACATTAATTAAGAAAAAAGCTGTAAATACGTACTTTTTCGAGGATTTCCTACGTAAATTCAATTTTTAAAATAGATTAAGCTTCACTTAATGTCATTGTATTCGTATAATTACTAGCTTATAATATATCATGTGTTATTTGTTTCAGAATTATGATTAAGAAGTTATGATAAAAATAGAAAATCCTTTTTATTTAGTTCTTGTACTTGTTCGAGTTACAGTGAAGATAAAGATAACAATGATCTCTTTGATGAATCTTTGCGATGCTGTAAATCATCCAATGTGTTACTTCTTGTTTATTTATTGTGACAGTCTTTATGACCTTCAAAACAGACTTATACCAGACACTATTGTATGTGGAAATTCGGATCAATTCTGTTCTAATTTCCTTTGACTTTATTGATCCATGCAATTTATGACTATTCTCTTCGTGTAAAAAAGCCAATTTTTCCTCTTGATTTATTTTATGACAATTTAATTATATTGTTTAGGTTAGTGTAGATAAAAAATAATCCGTGAAACATNTATATGTGTTATAACTTATTTAGTTGTTTTAAAGTAATCAACTCTTTTTAAAAAACTTATATATTTTTTAATTTATATTTATCCGGTGATAAAATACACATATATACCATGAAACTTGTCATTAATGTGATATTCCGAATGTTTCAACGGAGGATATTAAATAATTCTCCGAAGAAATGAATTCAAAGTTTATATGCTATAAAACAAGAAATGAAGAAGCATTTTCATTATTTTACTTGAGTTGCCGGTGGTAAATAAATATATAAGCAGTCAAACATAACTAATTCAAAATTAATGATATTTTCACTTTTTCTCTTCAATTTCTAATTTTCGGATATAAATATAAAGCTAAAATTATAATTGCATATAATATATTTTTCAATTTTACCGAAGAAAAACTATTTTTATATTTAACTATTTTGTCTTTCTGTTTGTTATCTATCTGCCATATTTCATGGAAACAAACAATCAGACAAAAAAAACGGAAATGAAAAATTACTCAGGAGAGATTAATGATTTCAGATAAGGAATAGTCACTTATATGTATGTTGCTGTTAATGGAAAAATATAATGAATATTTTAAAATGGCACAGACGAACTGATTGCTATAAAATCTTTATATATTGATATTTCAATTCATTGTGAAGCACGAATTATGAGTTCTTGAGCTAAAATTCTATAAGAACCACGAATACTAGAAACTAATGCTATGTTATTCTATCATGGATTTTTGAATTTTTCACTTTATTCTATAGAATTATAATACAGTATTACTAAATTATATTTTCATTTATAGCAGTAGACATCCTTGCAATTGTAGAAAAATAATCATGAACAGAACAAATTTTTGTTATTTTTCTTTCTTTAGAATAATATTTAGAAATATATTTGAACAGCTTTCAAGATAAATATTTCATATCCATACTGTTAATATTTGTAATAATAATAATAATAATAATATACATAAGTCTACCTTAATAAATGGAATATATATTATTTTAAAACATTTGAAAGTACAGTAATAACTAATTTTGATGATTTCTGAAAATATTAGCTTATAAAGATACTCAAAGCAAGTTATAAACTTTCTGAGGAGTAGAAGTTATTTGCGTATGTCATTTTATGTAATTAGCAATTTTTTTCCCAAAACATCATCTTGTAAATCAAGTTTTATGAGAAAACAGAAGATTACATGAAGGAAAGAAAAAAGTTATTTTTCTCTTAATTATCAAATTCGCATTAAGTTTGATGAGATAGTACAAACTAAAAAATGTGCTTTTAAGTCTTTTATATCCAGAAGTGAGAGTAAAATGTAAATCGTAACGCATCACTCTTCAAAGAGAAAAATACAGGCTATGACATAATTTTGTCTCCTTTATTTTAAATTACATTTATTCATCTTTGCAACATTACATGTATTATGTAGAAATTAATAAAATATACTATCAAAATATAAATCTACTATAAATATATTTAATTTAATTTTTATTTTTTTATTTTCTCAGAAAAATTTTATAAATACATTATACATATTTATGCGAAATAGTAGAAGATACTTTAATTGTGAAACTATAATTATAAAAATATTTAGCAATTATATAAAACTTAAACACATATTATAAGATTTATTTATTGAAAGAAACTACTAGTACCAATGCCTATTACCGATCTTTGATCTTTACCAAGTTTGTTCTTATACAGTTGCAGAATAGAAGAAAGTTCGCCGAAACAAATTTCAATACAAAAAATTTTTGAGAAATCTCATGAAACTAATCTCTTGAGATATAATTTGTTTTGATTTCATTTGATATTTAAATTCGTTCCAATGAGTTTTATTTTATTTTATATGTTTATACCTGAAAATGGAGCGAAAACTTTTTCAAAATTTATGAAGTTTTTATTCTTATATCATCAGCATGAGTAATTTGCTTTCTTAGATAAATTATTTATAATTTGGTATGCTCTAATTCACCATATTTGTAAACACTTTCATAAGAATAAAAATTTTATTTGCGAAAATGTTTAGAAGCATTTTAAAATAATGTAAAGTTGTAAACAAATAAAACAAAATTAATTTTTTTTACAAATGACATTTGTGATATTTGTAAAAGCTTAGAAGACATTTTGTAGAAAGTATTATATAGCATTTCATGTAATATACTGTATATATTTTATTATTGTTATATTTCTTTATTCGCTTTTCAACAATACTAACCATCGTTTTACATTGTTTAGTTTATTTATTATATTTTTATGTTGTTATATACATTAAAACATTTAACTTAAATTCTTTATCCAATTCTATAGTTTTCTATATAAATTAAATGTGATTTAAAATGAAGCATTTAATACAATTGATTTTTAATATTTTCATAATGATATTTTTTGTTTATCGATTATCAAAAGATACCAGCATATCATAAGCCACAATCGGGGCGGATCTACATAGGAACTAATAGGGACTTAAGTCCTGGTCCCCCAAGTGTCAAGGGCCCACAAAAAATAAATTATTACCATAAATTTTTAATATTTTTTCATTAACAATGAGTATTTATCGTATAGTAAAAAATAGCTAATAATTATAATATAATAATAATAATGATAATTTATAGTATTATTTGTTTTATTGTAATTAATGTAACGTAATTGGTCAGGTCACCAAGTTGAAATTTTAAATCCATTGTCTCGAATTCGAATGCTATGAGGAGACTAATAATAATGGCCAGCTTGCCTTATAAGGCAGTGGCAATTCTTAATAACAAAAAATGAAGCCCCATTGGACTTCAATAAGCCCTAGGCCCCGAAAAATCTACATCCGCCCCTGGCCACAGTTATTCCCATTACAGTTGGGCCTGTCCAACAACGGGATCTTCCAGCATGGAAAGAGACGGGGAACAACGCTTTTACCAGAACTGCTCATGTTAAATTATAGAAGTTGAATCGAATTCAAACTTGGGTCCTCAAGTCACACTAGACTAGTAGGTTAGCATATGGTTATCTTACTAACATTTCTTATTTATAAATATAAATAAATAATAAAAAATATATTAACTAAAATTGCTGCAGTAATTATAATGATTATCTTTATTCTTAAATTTAATTACTATTTATTAAAAATTTCCTGTAAGAATTAATTTATGAACAAATTAATACCTGTGACCTCCTTAGCTACAAAGTTACATATGATATAATTAAGAAATTAATTTATATTTATAAACAATTCATGCCTGTATTTCTAATAATATGAAAGAATAGAATATTTCTAATCGTATAAATATGTATTCCATAAAATATCATTTAGTAAATTATCTCTGATAATTGCGTTTTCTAAATTTATCCCACATTTGACATTTGAGTGTTTGAAATCGATTACTGTTCATTGATTAAAGACTAAGGTTTTTTCCCGATTGATTTTTTTTACATGACGACAAGCTAGCTGATTCATTTTTAGGTACCTTTACAGAAAAGTTTATTACTTCAAAAGTTTTAATGTTTGGAATAAATTTAACAATCGTTAAGACAGATACTAAATATAATTTTCTTACTTTAGAGATTAAGAATCAAGAATTAAATAAATGATTTATGTTCCATTTAAATTCCATTTATTATTTGAAATTAACTCCATTTTAAATTGAGAAATTTTATGATAAACATTAAGCAATTTTGTCAAGTTCAATTGGAATTATTCTGCTTTTAGTGTTTCAATAGCTCTCATTTCAATAAATCTGACAAATGCTTTCGTAACAGTATTAACAACTTTCAATTCTAATTTGAGTAACTTTGTCAGTATATGTTAATAAATGCTGATATTAAATTTAAAGACAGCATCCTTTAGTTCATAGACGAGGACTTGATTTAACGAATAATTGCTCACCTTAAATGATCATTAAAATATAAAATATATACAAGAAAAAATTAATTTTCTGAACCTTATATAAAATAATGATATACTAGTTAAAAACTAGTTAACATTTATATAATAGTATTTTTTTATTTGTTCATTTTTCACAAATTTAATTAATTTTTTTATATACTCTCCATGTAATTTATTGTTTACATGTTTTCATTGCTTATATTTCAATTAAAAAATAACGAATTTTATGTTTCTTAATGCATAAGATAGGCCTATATGTTTTGAAAGCATGTAAAGAATGTACACAAAATCCTTATTATCAGCGCATATTTTTCTTAGTTATTCAGTAAACAACTTTCTTTTGTCGTATATTTCATGTTTATCTGGAACATTTTAAAAATTTCTTCGAATTTATTAGTTAAACTTTTTCTTCAAAAAAATAAATTTAAAACTTTTTTATAACTTTGAGATATAAATCCTCTATTACAAAACTAACAGAACATCTACGAATCTGATCTCACTTCCCTAATGCAAAATTCATGTCTATTTTATCTTTTTATGACTGTAAATCTTTATGCTAATTCCAAGGATTCAATAATGTTCATTATAAAATTTTTTTTTTTGCTATATTTTCAATTATTACTATCTGTTTATTTACTGTAATATTGATACTTTTTACGTATTTTTTTCTTTTTAAAATAAATTTAAACAACCATGAATATAAGATTTTTATCTTAAGATTATATTACAGTTATAAAAAAAATGTTGAAAGTAAGTAAAATGATAGAAATCAGAGGTGTTATTTGCCTAAGTGAAGGTTCTAAATCTACGAAAGAAATTGTCAACTGGTAGTTTATATCGCATGAAAGAGTAGAATGCACGAGTAGAAGCACGACCATTTCTGTCAAATTTTATTCAAAAACACTCTCATAGCTTCTTATAGATCTTTATGAAGATAGGTCTATGCAAATTCTATATTTATAATACTAGAGCTGCAATCTATTCAGAGCACGTAACTGCGATTGATTGCTCATTACATTTTTAACAAAATTTATAATAGAAATAGTTTTTTCACTGTAGCTGCAACTATAAAACATTTTAAATGTATTTTTAAAAATAAATTTAAAATTTTTACTGTAAGTCATTCAATTATATTATTCAATTATATTATTCAATTCTATTCATTCAAATATAAATAATTTAGAAGAAAGAAAATAGAAAAAAGCTATTAAATTTTTTTGATCTGTGATAAATTTCGTAATTTACAATGTGTTAATTAAATGTAATCTAAAACATTTACAATTTAAACAGATGTAAATATATATTTTCTATATAATTAAAATTTATAATAAAAATTTTTGAAATATTATGAGTTTTTTAAATTATTTCTTCTATTTTTTTTTCTTTATATATTTCTTTGTTTACAAAGCCAATTTTTGAAAAATTTCGAATTAAATTTTATTTTATTTTTTGATTAAATTAAAAAAGAATGTTATGTTAAACTTGTTATTTAATATCTCGTACAAAATTTATCACATTTACTAAAATTCGAGCAGATTTCCTGAGGAAATAATCGAATTTACATTTTTAATTTTTTCGATTAAATATTTAATGGATAAATACAATTATTGTGTGCTCTAATTATAAAGAAGGTATTTGAGTAAATTTTAGTCTATCGAATATTTCTTAAAATATTCGATAGATTATTTTATGTGAATATCGTAATCATAAATCATTCCAAACGAAGAATGTCGTATATGTACTATAATTGGCATTAAGTTTCAGTAAGCGATCAATTAAGCCATTTCTAGAAGTTCAAATTACTCGTACAATAAATTGCTGTTAGAAAAATCGCGTTTAATTTAAATAAGTTCAAATTTGACAAATTAACATTAAAAATAATTTATAATAACCTTATAAACATATATTTGATAAGATTTATAATATTTATTTACTATCGATTTTGTGTTTTTGTAAATCATTCCATATGTAAAATTAAAACTATTTCAATATAATAATAAAAAAATATATAAATTAATTTAATATACGATAAACAATCTTCTAAAATATTTACAATACATTATTTATCAGGACCTGAAATCTGAAATCCTGACCTGAAAAACCTGAAAAATAAAGAATTGTTTATTTATAATGTTAATTTAAAATTTAACATTTAAATTTATAATGTAAATTTTTCAAATGATAAATATATAATAATATTTTTCAAGATCTAGTTATTGAGCTAGAATTTTAAAATGTAACTTTAACAGTAAATAATTTTTTCATAGGAAAATTTATCCTTCTTAAGAAGCTTTAAACTGTATTGATTTTTGTAAATTGTATTATTGTCTAAATTAAATGTATAATTGTTTTATCTAAATAAGTCTTATGTCGTGTAGTTTATTTGGCAAAATAAAATTAATATTAAAACAAATAATTTTTGTCATTCTAAAATATATGAGATAAACCTTATGTTGTTTAATTTAAATTAGATTTTTATCATTTCTGAACTTTTTGTTAATAGACGTATTTTATTATAAGAATAAACTAATGATTTATTTATAATAATTTTTTATGTAAAATAAAATAAACAAAGATACATATTCATTATTATAATTTAAAATGAATAATACTGATATAACAATAACTTTAATATTGATAAATGTAGAAAACTAGTTTTGAAAATTGTTTATTTTTTCAAATATATTTAAATTTTTTTATTATTGATTTATTTTATACTTTATATTATGCTTTATCCTCTGAAGATATCTTTTGAAAATCTATCAATACGTAGCATGACATATGTCATAGTAGATAAAAGGAGTGGATATCAAATTGTTCAAATATTCAATAACAACAATATCCTTAAAAGTAGTATGAATGTTAACAAAAAAATTTTTACTACAAAATTTCAAACAGAATGTGTAACAGGATAGTTTAAAGTTAAGTATAAAAAAGAAACAATTTTTTCGATCTTATGGCTTCTAATATGACAGCTTAACTGTGATGTGGTTGGCAACTAAGGAGATCTCATCCATCATGGATACATAAATACGGGTTAAAGGGTGAGAAATATTTCTATTTTATCTCGATCATATAACATAGTAAGAGTATTCCCAAGATAGCTAACACATAATGTTCCACACTTCTCTTCATATCCTGATATTAAACTGGATGTCAACCATTTATTATTTCAAACTGTGTAAGACGATCTACAATTTTATAAATTATTCTCAAAGCTTTATGCAACATAAAGAATATACAGGTGTATATTAAATAATATATTTAAATAAATTTTCCTTACAAATATATATATAAAATTTTTCTTTATAAAATATTATATAACATTTTATTATAATTTTTACATTAAACTATTTAATTTTTTTGTTTAATTTATTCATCTTCTCATTAATTTGAGTTAGTTAATGAGTTTTCTATACTTTTAAACTATCTGTATCTGTATATAATTATTGATTAAGGAAGGAGGAAAAAAAATTAATAATTCTTTTTGTACAAAACAACATCTGCTTTTGATGTTGCATCGCTGTAAGGATTTGAATTTTTTATTACTTTAAACTTGTCGAATTCGTTAACTAAAGGCGATTGATATAATTCTTTGTAGAAACTCTTCGCAAGAATAATCTCAGATTGACAGTTTTCCTTTGAGCTACATTCGAAAAATAACTTTTGTTGTGAAGTTAGAGATTGTTCAAAGTGCAAGAGATTTTCTTCCAATGATTGTATCAATTTTCTTGTATATAACCTCAATTTTTCCACCTTTCAAAAAATTTATATATTAATATATCTATCAAATTTCTTTGATAGTTATAAATTAATATCGATTTTTCCAGTAGATATATTAAATATTCCAAGTAATTTAAATGTTCCATTCTGTTCAATTTTTTATCTGTAAATTAAATTTCATTGAAAAACTAGCTTTTTTTTCTAATTTTTCAACTTCGAAAGTAACTTAATTTTCTCAGGTAATGTTTCTTACTAATGTGCAATTTGAATCGCGTAACTTATAAATGCAAATTTAATTTAAAATAAAATAATATGTTACAATTGTATTGTTGTAATTTAGTAAATTTGTTAAATAACATCGTTATTTAAGAATATAAGATCAAAGTAATACTAATCAATTTTATAAACAATTTTTCTTTATAATTTAAAAAATTAGTCTTTATTTTAATTTTAATTACTAAAGAAAGTTTAAATATCTCGTGTTCATGTATCGTAATTAAATTGAGTGTATAATTGAAAAAAATGAAACGAAAATTGAAATAATTTTTATTAATTAATTATTTAATATTAAAAAAATTACTAAAATTCTACTTTATTTTGTTAAAATGGCATATTTCTCTTTATAAATAAAAATTTCGTGAAAAACATGTTGAAGATATGACACATATAATGAAAACAAATGGTAAATTTAATATAATATCACAATGCAATTGTAATCTGGAAACAAATCTAAAAACTCTTTAATTGGCATTAGCTGTCAAATATAAGAAGTCTTGATAAGATTTATTTTAATTAGTAAAATCTCTAATTGAAATAAACAAGCCGATATTTAGCTGCAATTGTATCCTTTGATAGTAATGTATACACAGTACACAGTAGAGATTAATTAGTAACTTTATCGAAAATGACTGTGATCTAACAATATCAAACAAATCTTGTTTGATTTAATTTCGATGGTTATTAAATTAAATCATTATATCCTTTCACATATTTATTTTAGACAGAACTTGTATATACTTAACATAGAAAATTTATAAAATAAATAAGTTTTTTTTCCAAATATAATTAAAAATTTATATTTATACTACATGTTTTTCAACTTTCAATAAAAATATAACTATAATTTATTTTAAAAATATTTTATTTTTCACTATTTTTTAACTGTACAGTACATATAAATAAAATTTTTAATATATATATAATTTATTAATGAAAATTTAATTAATTAATTTAATATTTTCACTATTAATAATTAAAAATTAAGTTAATTTCATAAGTTTCTTCAAGATACACAGACTTTAAAATAAGTTTTGTAAAATAAAATTAACTTGACATTTTAACAAGAAAAGGTATAAGACAGCACTATTTAGAAATAAAACATTGTTAGCATGTTTTCAGGTACATTAAGTTTTAAAATTCAAAAATTCAATTGTAAAGTGAAAATTCTTCGAATAATGAATTAGATCATTGTAAATTCATAGAAGAGGAAAACAGAAGCACGATATTCGAGGCCCTATATAACTTATTTAAATAAATTCGTAATTAACGTATTAAAATATTGTACCTAATTTTGCAATTATGAAATATTTAAATTTGTAAATACATTTTCAAAAGTTCATCTTTTAAACTTAATTGATGTAAATATTTTATTTAAGAAACTTTATATATAAACAAAACAATTTAATTAATAAAATTAAAAAATTAATTAAATATATTTAATAGAAAAATTCATCAAAATAAAATTAAAATATTATAAAATTATTTTTATAATTATATAAACCTCCTGTTTGAAAATTAATTAATGCTTTATTTTTAAATAAAAAATCATTTAGAAGTTTAAACTTATTATTTTTATTTTAAAGAAATCCTGCGTTATAACAACTTTTTATTTTTGAAAACGTGAAAAACACTGTTTAAAATGAAAATTTATTTGAAAATAGATCTGTTTCAGTATTCTATTTTACAAAGTATCTTATAAATTGTACATAAGAAATCATAGGATGGGAAAAATTCTTTATTCAATGAGTTAAAATCGACTTTAGTAGTAATGTTATACTGCTTTTGAGTAAGGGTTCATTTTTAAAATACTTGATATACCATATAAAGAAAAAGGGTATTAAAGAAAGTTGCCGCCAAAGTCTCCAAGTGAAATATCACCGCTCTTCAATGTCAGGCGGCATACTTTCTGCTTGATCACGTGTCTTCGGCATTCCGGACAACATACGATGGACTTTCTTTTCCCAATGGACGCACGATCCTTTGCTTTTCTCAGTTAGAAACTAAAAGTTCTAACGGCGAAGTACAAAGTGAATTAAAGAAAAGAAATATAAAAATAGATTTAGTCAGTCAGAATCAAAGAAGGTAACCGTGCAGATAAACGGGTTTTCCCCTCAGCATTGCTCCAGTTTATTACGGTTTTATTGTGAGTGGAATACTGAATTATTCAAATCGAAACTAGAAACAGAAGATGGAATTGAATTAAACAGTTTCTCAACAATTTTTTTTCTTTATACACAATATTAAAATAATTATTTTAAGAGAAAAATTTATTATTTTGTGACTACTTTATTTAATTATATTATTAAACTTATATAGTAAATTAAAATGATTCCAAAAAAAAATAGAACGGAGAAAAGAACAGCTGCTGTAATCTTTCTCATGAACGAACAAAGTAACATTAAGTATTAAAGAAATAATCGAAAAAGTACAATAAAATATAAGATAGTTATGAATTCAAAAATATTTCAATTATCAGGAATAAGTGTGGAGTACTGTATATATAATTTTATAATGCGAATTCATTCAACTAAATTCGATAGTACTTATAGATTTCTGATGCATTTTAACACTACGTAAACAAAACGTAATATAGTCTGTCTACAGACATTATATTAATTACATAGAGAATAATTATCATGTGAATAATGAGGGATAGATTTAATCAAGGTAATAATGTTTGGCATAATATATACAGTTTAACAACTGAGAAATTCGAAACAATGCCAATGTTGCTTTAATGGATACACATTGTCTTCCAATTTCACGTTCGAATTTTCATTTATAGTCATATTATTCAATTTCCTCGGTGTTATCGAAACTTTGATATCTTCAACCGCCAAATTTCCTAAATAACGGGAAAAAAGGCGGAATTAGTCGATTAATATAAATAAGATATAGTAATTCTAGTGAATTATTTCTGAATGAATTGTAGAACTAAAGCGGATTTAAGTTGATGAACATCGAGGGACTAAACTTGAAGGTACCATCAATAAAGCTTAAACTGAATGAACAACCTGGGAGCACCAATGTAACTGCTAAAGTCTTTGTATTTGTACTGTTTATTTCTACAACTACTAACATCATTTAAAATGCTATTACTTATCCTATTATCTGATAAAATCAATATATCAAGTTTATCTTAATTTTTAATCATATTTATAGATTAACATTTATTATTTAAAATACACCCAAAATAAATGTAACACATTTAAAATATAAATAGATCTCCAACTGCCATCAGTTTCCTGTAATGAAGCCAATTAATGTAACATACAAAACATTTTCTCTTAAATGCTATTATATCATTAAAAAATAATAACTCACTATAAGACAATTATATTATAATCTTCATTTGTCTAGTTAAAAAGTTTTGGTTCATCTTCATTTACCGGATTGAGACAATAATCTATTTGGCCAAACTCTGGCTGACATTTCCAGATGTTTATTTTTCCATGTCCAAAAAATAACACTATGATGAATTGGTCAAATTGGTTTGCTATTTCATATATATTTTTTTCGACCCGAATTTCTATTTCGTGTTTAATACTCCTTGTAATAATTACAATTTATGAACATATAAAGTTGAATCATAATATACTATATAACAGGTAAACTTTGCAGAATACCCTTTAAAATTTTAAAGATGATGTCTATAAATGTTCCTTTACAATGTAATACACTAAATTTCTTATAAAATTAATATTTTATATGCATTTTAAAATAAGCAAAAAATTTTTACAGCTATATATTTTTTAAAGCGTTATAAAATTAAATTTATCAAAAGAAAATAATAAAATAAAGAATATTTTCAAAAATATTTTATAGAAAAATACATTTTTATTAAAATTAGAGTTTCTATATTTTATTAAGAGTAAGTTTTTACATTGAATAAAGTTATATATAAATATAATATAATAACAAAAATATCTGTATAGAAATCTTTCTGTATAATATATTTATTTTTTGCTATCACACTGCGACTGCCGCATTCTGTTGACGGCACAATAGCAAACTTTTCCTTTTAAATCGTAATAACCTACGTGCCTGATATACACTATATAAGGACAAGAACTACAGAAACACACATTTCTGTTTGGTATATATGTCCATAAAAAAGGCTAAAATAGTATAAATATTCATAATCTTCAACGATTATAATGAAGACAAGCTTACAATTTTTGTTATTTAAATAAATATAAAATTAATTAATAAAAACATAATTATAAAATATAAATTAACATAGATATACATAGATATAAATAAATGTATAATTTAATTATATGTATTAAAAATAGAAAACACAGTCGAAACAATTTTCTGAGGTAATAAATTTTACGTATTATGTCTCATAACCTTTCTATATAGAGGATAATGGATGTAATATATACGTGTATGTTCATTAAAGCCATTATAGCTACATGCATATGTTAACCAGAGTTAGTGATATAAACCGAATGAATAACTGAATGGATAAATGGATCTGAAGAGAAAATATACAAATAAAAAATAAAAATACATTTAATATTATATTCTTTTAAATCTTTAATTAACAAATGTATAGTTTAGAATTATAGAGAACCAAATAAAAAAAAATCTATTTTAATTCAGTTAAAAAAATTTCCCAATACTATGCACTTTGTAAACAACATTTAGTCAATCGAGTTGAAACGTTTATCGAAAAATGTTTGAAATACCCAATATACAAATGAGAAAACATTACTCGCGAATTAAACGAAATCTCTACCTATAAAACTAAGTATCTTTAAACATAGTGAATCACACTTAACTTAAATCCTCTTCAACTATATTATAAATAAATCCATCGATTCAGAGAAGCGTATCAAATCGGCATTCAAAAAATAATCACGCACCAATCCACTTTTTTTCCTCTTGACTAATTGAAAACCTCCACATCTAATTCTCAGCTTAATTGTTTCCAATCTCTTTTCTCTTTCCCTATTTGCCACCTAACGCTATTTAGTTACGTAGCCCCTTGCCAGTTGTGACTTACCGGTTAGAAATAATGCTTTAATTTATTTTAAATTCTACTTATTGTTTGAAACAAATGAATTCAATTCGCTAATTGTTTTACTATTTCTATAAATTTTGAATTAAAACGAAAACTAAGCTATTGAACGTCTATTCAATTAAAACAAAAGATTATAGAATATTTTGTTTTTTTTAATACATTNATTAAGTTTCTTGCCATTTTATATAATAGTTAAAAATATATTTTTTTAAATTTAATAAAATATGATAATAGATGGCGCCACTAAAATATTTTATGTTGCCAGCAATGTTGCCAACTCGTTAACGGTTTAGTTAACTCCGCCTACAACAAGGAATCAGTATTTATACATTAAAATTGATTTTTAAAAAATATACTTAGGTTGGTCGATAGCACAGGCAGGTTAAATTAATGTACGAAATTAATGTGAAGTCCATCATTCTCCCCACAAAAATTTTGTTTTATTGTATTTATCTATCTATATATTATATATTTGTCAATTGTCATTTATACTACATTATCGGCTGTGTTACATGACCGATGGTTTGCGGTTCATATCACATGGACACACATCATTCTTTATTGATAAGAGAGGAGGAGGACCAATAGATGACCAGTCATGCATTTAACAAATTACCTCACCTTCCTCCGGAATTAAAGCATAATTGGTCAAAAACAAGAGAAAAATAGAAAGAAGTGATAAAATTAACGCAGAAAACGATAGAATCAGAGAGTGAGAAAGATTTGAAGAAGTGAGACAGAATTGAGAAGGTGAAAAAGAATTGGAATAATGAGAGAGGTTTGAGACTGACTGGACTGGCAGGACAGGAAATTGACCAGAAAAGGGACAATCGAACTCTTGTGAAGGACCTAAAAAAGTAACAAGAAGACGATAAGAAAAAGGAGAATGCAACTTTTTTCCTGGCATGTTGTGATTCGCGCAGTTCAGATATCCCCCGTTTTATAGATAGGGACAGGCCAATTTTCTAAATCAGATTTTATATCGTCGTACAGTACGTTGTTCTTTTTTATAATAAACTTCTTTTTTATTTGTATTTGACTTTGCATTCATCCTCCTGAGAGGCTCATTCCTGGACTTCGGAGTGACTATTACCCTCACGCCTTAACTATTTGTTTTTAGTTTAAATCAGAGGTGTGACCCTACCCTAAACTTGCCGTAATCAAATTTTTGACGACCCCCGACGTCCACATTAATTTACTTTCAATCTGTATTTACTGTATATTATTAAGAGCAAAATGTACCATCAGCTCTGTACACAATTTGATTTTAAATTTAATTTAAATTAATTTTAGTTTCACTTTGACTTTTAGTTTCGTTTCCGCGTAACGACTAGAGTTTTAATTATCATTTTATTATCGTTTAATTTAAGTTCTATTAGATTAGTTGTAAAGAAAAGAATAATTTTCTATTTTGTAGCCGTTCTGTACGTGATTTTCTTTATCTCGTACATAGAATTAATTTAAACTTTTAACCTTTTCAATTTGTTGTTTAGATGCAATCTTAGATTTAAATAACATGCAAAGTCTGCAATTTAACTTCTGATGACTTCATAGAATCAAATGCCATTTATCAGAAGGAATGAGACTTGCACAGTTTACAATTTATTTCAATCTAAATCAGTATTGGTGTAGTCATGTTATCAGACACTTATCCTTTGGATAGAGATTAACAGATAACATATCGTTTCTATCCAATACTCAGTTAACTAAAACCTTCACCGGCACCAGCCGGGCTATATATCTAGGTCACATGGTGTTTGTGGCGATGACATTTCTGCTCTTAGGTTACATCGATTTTTATTCTGTGTCAACGGTTTCAGATGTCTAGGCGACCGACTTTCTCTAGAGTTTTCCATCAACTTAAGTCGAAATGATCGTCGTCAAATGTTATAGGATACTCTATTTGCAAAAGGTAGATAGAATGATAGACCACTATACTTGTATTTAAAAGTCTTTTTTGACGTATATATTAAAGATTTCAGTAAATTTATAGTCTGTGCGAAGTTAAAAAGATCGAGCTAAAATGCTTTATTTCCTAGTTTTGTCGAGAAACTTTCTAGACATTTAAGAATCTTATTTCTGAATAAACTGATAATAGCACCCACTCTTAAAATAGTTTCCATTCCGATGGATGATTAAACTCAAAAATCCAAAATGTACTCAGTTAGGCAGAAGACGGCTGTCAGTGATTGATTATAAGAAACAAACGTAATTCCATGGTACATAAAAAATAAATGCGATAAAAAAACAAAATGACTTATATGCTTTTCGTATTGATTGACAAAGTTGCGTAATCGAGAATGATTACTACACATTCTGCGTGTTTTATATCTACACCCAAGATTGCGTTGAGTATAGCAGTTTGTAGTAGTAAGCTTTTCCTTCCCACAAAGTGATAGGTCGCCTGTCTAAAGTCAAATATATAGACGACAGCATTGATTTGTACCACCCCTCTTGATGACAGCTCGACTTAACGATCAAACAGATAGTAAATGTTTCCTTTCGTTGCTTTATGGATGCAATTATTTCCATTTCAATAGGACTGTCATCAATGCCAGCGAATTGAAAGGCAAACACAAGAAAAAGCTATTGAATAAAATATGAATTTAAAAGAATTCTGAAATCTATATTTATCAAACATATTATCTGAGTCACGTTTCCGATAATTCTATTCATTTTATACTTTAATATATTATTAGTTGTAAATGAAAACTTTAAGGTGATCGAATAAAAAAAAAAACCCTAAAGCTCGATACTTCGATACAACTAAATTTGGTTTATCTGCAATTTATAATAAAGAAAATTCCTATAAATATATAAACGACTATAATAACTTTGTATAAATTTGTTATATATTATTTCTATATATTATATTTATTTATTT
>NW_019384790.1:356154-419467 GCF_000671375.1 Centruroides sculpturatus | reverse complement strand
AATTTTTTAATTTGACAAATTTTAATATTTATATAACCGTGTGCGTGTTTGTATATTTCACTGATTGTGTATAGATGAATACTCTTTCACACACTTAAACACACACACACACACACACACACACAATCGAACCTCGGTTTAGCATCATCATTTGTTTATAGTATTTCTGAAATTGACACTAATAATTGAAGAACGTTAAATAATAACACGGTAGTTATATATTATAATGAAGTCTACGTACAATATGAGTTCGAGAGTTTAAAAGTTACGCGATTTAATGATAACAATATCATTTGAATTGCAAAACATTATATTTAGTATTCTGTGAATTCACAGATATTATTTAATGCAGTATTTATGGGAAAGATCTATTTATAATTGTTTGTTAGCGTTTTAAGAGAATGGCACTCTTAAAGAGAACGTTATATAGGAGATATAAGTAGTCTCATTATATAGATTATATATGTGATTTTCATGTTTATTACCTCTTAAAATATCAAGAATTTTTCGATTAATATATGAAAATAAATTAAAAACATAATTATATCCATAAAACGTTATAAAATATTTATTTTATAAATAAAATAATCTGTTAAATATAACTTAGTCTTCTTTACTTTCTAAGCATTAGTAATGTTTTTATTTCATACTGGAATTTTTCCAGATATTTTGCAATTACAATTTTTTTTTAATAATAAATTTTAGAAAAAAGAAAAAGAAAAAAAGAGGCAAATCTGAAAAGAAATTCAGAAATATTAATTTTAATTTTTTTTAATTTTATAATGGAATATTTTTAATTTATTTAAAATATCTTATTTACTCCTTAATGACTGTAACAAAAAAATTCATTTATTTTTTTCCTTATTATTACTTGGGGTTTTTCATTACGTTTCAAAATCGAAAATTGTAGAAAATAATGGTAATAAACACAAATGAACTATTCGTATATCATCTGTCCTTGTTAAATACATTAAAAAATTTTTTTTAATCCTTCTATTAAAAACAAAATATGCAATAATGAGTGTATATTTACAATTCTTCCTTACAATTTCTATATATTTATTTATTTTTTAATAAGAAAAATTAAATGAAAGCTATTTTTAATTGCATTTCTATTAAAAATCATAATAACTAAATTAAAAATATAATTAACATTTTTATTTACAAATAAAATTAATTTGTTGAGATTTTGTTTTCTAATAAATAAAATATTTTATTTTACTTTATAAAACTGTAAGCAGAAATTAGAAGTTTCTATCAGATATAGTTGATCGGATTAAATACTCGAACGAGAACAAAAGTAAAGAGGAAGGAACAAAGGAAAAGCCACCAGACAAACAGAGGAAACGTCGATAACAGAATAGCTTCAGGCATTCAACGAAAATTTATTGGGTAAGAGAAACTACAGATTACTTTGGATTTATTAGTGTTACGAACTTTTACTTTTAAACCGATAATGACCTCGAGCAAGTAGTTTCGTTCTTTGCTCTTTTATCGGTAATTAGCATGCAAATGACATAAGAATTAAAGGAGTAAACTATAAAAAATGTTGTTATTTATGTTAATTAATAAACAGATATTTTAATATTGCAATTATTTTTAAATATAAAATATGAAAATAATACAGAGAAAGTCAATGAATATTCAAGCTTAAGGAAAATCTAAAATTTCTATTCATTGATAACATGCAAACANAATTATATCAAGTATAATGTTAAAATTTATCATACAAATTTGAATTTATTAAAGAGATTATATTTATTTTACCTTTAAAGATAAAATAATAATAAATTTTGCTATGTTATAAATAAAGCAATAACTAACTATCAAATAATTAATTATAAAAATTTATATTTAAAAAGTCTAATGGAAATTTTAAAATATTTGTCTTAAAAGTTTCCTTTTTTTTCCAGGTATTAAATAGTATGAAAATCTGAGATGGTTTATTTTTATTTTATTTGTCGTTAGCTATTATGCAAGTAGCATTTACTGAAACGTGTCACATACCATGGCAATAAAATGAAAGCAAGAATGAAAACAAAATACATCTTATTCAATTAAGCTAGCACTTACTACATTTTTGCGAAAACGAGGTAAAATTTTTATCTAAAAAGAACACTAATTAAAAACAAGTTTAAAAAAAAACAAGAAAATGTCTGTGTGCTAAAGCAGAATAATAATTGTTATGTCTTTAAATAGATTAAAATTTTAAAAGGAAAGCAAACAAGAGAAAAAAATTTATTTTCTGAAATATTGTAAAAGAAATTTTTTGAATTATTTACTATAAAAATGCTTTTAAAAATTTTTAAAGTAAATTTTAAAAAGTATCTAAATTAAATTAAGTTAAAAATTAATGTTAAACTGAATATATTTATTAAAAATTATTAATTTTGTTATCAATCTTGACTTATCCGAATAAAAAAGATACAATAGAATTATTTTTATAATCATCTAAATTTTATATATATTTTTTTCATCTTTAATTTATTATTAATTAGATCTACTTTTGAAATTCTAATAATTATTTATTGATATAATAAAAACTTAAATGAAATTGCTATCGATTTTTCACAATTGCTTAAAAGATAGCTTAGAGGTAGATTTTTTTTCTTTAGAATATTTTTGAATATTTCTTTTGAAGATTCATTATTTTTTAATTTCTTTTCCTTGAAATTAAAAATAAATATTATTTAAATTCAAGATAAGTATTGAATTTATACATTTGCTAATTCCAAGAGTCATATTAATCTAATATCTAATTATAAGATTAAATTATTTATTGTAGGAAATTTATATGAAATATAATTCGTCAGCTTAAAATATTCGTTTTTCTAATATTTATAAGTATATTCAGATGCGATTAAAAGTAATTTGTGTTAAATAAAAACTGAAAAAATAAATGTGTAAAACGAAAAGTTTCTTGTAATAACAATCATACCGAATTAAAATGTTTGTTTATAATGGAATATTTAAAGATTTATTTCCACAAATTAAAAAAAAAAATCATGCTTACACTGGCATTTTATATTGTCTAGACTTCGTTTAAATAAAATGATGGATCAAAAGTAAGCTTAGCAACATTTATTGCTAGCCATAAAATATCATGAGAACGTTAGAAGCAAACTAAAATAGCTACATGCAAAAAACCACATTTTCCATGTGAACTACGTGCGACCTATGAGGTTCATATTGCGTTATAAGTTATAGTCTACACAAGTTTTATGTTTTTTCGTCATATTTCATTCGAATAAAGTTTAGAATAAAATCAACTAAAGAAAAAGAAAGTAACTAAAAACTTATACATTAATTTTTTTCCTTTACTAATTATGATTAATTTAATAGAAAATCAGCTCAGTTTTAAATAAGTAAACAATTTTAATACACTTTATAGCTGTATCAGAAGAAAAGATATAAATCTAAATTTAATATATAAGTCAAAATTTAACAAAAGCATATGAAATATAAAAAAATAAAATAGAATAACAAGAAAGAAAAGAACTAAAACTTGAAAACATCTAACAAATATTAGAAAGAGAAACTAGACGAAATATAACTCAAAAATCATTGCTGTCCGAATACGTGACTTTTCTCTTCGGAAATGTCCAACAAAGTTTTAACAATGGTTTTCTACAATCTTTTTATTACCAAAAGTGCTATTTTTTCCTATATTGAACTAAATCAAAACTTATATATAGGTCTATATTTTTTATTAAATAAAATAATTATTTTCTTAATGTTCAAGATATGACAGATATATGTTGCGAACTTCAACAAACATTAAGAAATAAATTGTTTTTTGACCACAACTTATCCAACTGCCTTGCTACTAAGTGAACCCTATCTGACAGATGGTAGAACAATAATTTAACTGGACAGCTAACTGATTACTTCCGTAAGTAGGTTGATCTTATCTGTGTGCGAGTCAAGACCTCTAGCACTCAATCACAGTTTAGTCAGGTCAAAAGATGTGAGCAGATCTTCAAAAGCACGTTTACTAAAATTGTCCGGGCTGAATGACCAATCTTGACAATAACAAAGCTTTTCTTTCTTCTTCTTCACTTTTAAATTGTTTAAAATTAGATTTTCTCCTACATTTACGTTAGGTAAATGTATATTCATTAAATTATTTTTTTTAGTAAAGTTAAATATTTATCCTATCCGTGAAAAATAATATAAATGAATTATGAATATTCAATTTTAATGCGACTAGAAAAAAAATATATAATAGATATAGCTTTCTTTACTCGAATAATGACAGCGGCAATAATTCATTTTAATATAAAGTGACTACTTGGAGTTTATACAGTGAAAAATTGGTAATGTCTTTGAAACCAACTTAAGATTAAATGAAAAAAAAATTCTTCAAACTTCTATTGAAATTCCCAAGTGAAAAACTGCAAACTAAGGAAATTTTGAACTGATTTAAATGATTTAAGATTTTGTAAGAGAGAGACAGATGTTATTTTATTAATCATATATTAAATTTCCTTAAGATAATAATTTATCTTTTTCCTTTCTAACATGCTTTTATTGTTTTTTAAACAAAATAAATATATCCTTAAATTAATAAATTAATAAAACTTGTTTCATTATTTAGAAACATAAGTTATATTCATAAAATTTCAAATGTAATATTATATAATTTTGGTAAATTACATTGATTTTATATTTCTTGAATTGTATTCTCTTGTTATCAGCATTGTCTATATATGGATATCCGAATGAGAAATGTTTGATGTATTAGCAAAGAATATCCGAAGACATCTTGCGAGTAACACGATAATGATTTTTCGATATCATCTGCTGTTCTTTACGAAATCAAGAAACTGAAATTTGAGATTATTACATTTGGAAAAATAAAAAAAATAAATAGATTTGGACTTATTACATTGAGGATTATCTAAATATTTATTAATGAACTGCTTAATTAACTAATATTTAAGAATGAAGTAGTGCATAATTTTACTTAAACAATTACAAAATATATTTTATAAATAAAAAATAATTAATAATTAAAAATTAAGTTAATTTCATAAGTTTCTTCAAGATACACAGACTTTAAAATAAGTTTTGTAAAATAAAATTAACTTGACATTTTAACAAGAAAAGGTATAAGACAGCACTATTTAGAAATAAAACATTGTTAGCATGTTTTCAGGTACATTAAGTTTTAAAATTCAAAAATTCAATTGTAAAGTGAAAATTCTTCGAATAATGAATTAGATCATTGTAAATTCATAGAAGAGGAAAACAGAAGCACGATATTCGAGGCCCTATATAACTTATTTAAATAAATTCGTAATTAACGTATTAAAATATTGTACCTAATTTTGCAATTATGAAATATTTAAATTTGTAAATACATTTTCAAAAGTTCATCTTTTAAACTTAATTGATGTAAATATTTTATTTAAGAAACTTTATATATAAACAAAACAATTTAATTAATAAAATATTGCTATAGGTGTTTCTAATAAGTTGAAAGATGAATTCGTAATACCGAATTCTATTGTTATTTGTGTTACAAATATGCATTGTAANCCATTAAATATAATAAAATAATTAAATATATATTAAATCATTAAAACATTAAAAGTGACGAAGAAAATAATACTTAGGTTTTAGTTGATAAAAAATAAAAGTAAATATAAAATTGCTATTTTTAACACGAGAAAAATCTTCAGAATGCATTTCACTCCAAAATGAAAACTCGCGCGATGTATCTCTTTCCTCTACTATTACATATGTCTGGTGATCAAATATTAAACAAGAAGAAACTTCCAACACTTCAGCAACTATAGGAAATTTCCCACCTCTTTCGTACGTGGATGTCTCAGATCCAAATATTGCTTGCCTCAGCGGGATTCTGTAGTGAACTGAATGAAATATTAAACTCCAGTCCGGTTAGGAGGAGGTAAAATTCGTAGCACGTCTATTCTGTGGTTGGACGGAGTGAATGTAACAGACTCCATGTAGGGTGTCTTGTAGTATAGCAGGAAGTCAATAAAACTACAAGTCAACCAAGTCTGCTTCTGTGGCGAGAGTATTTGAGTGGAGTTGTTGGCTCGTAAAGATATGGCAAGTGTTTATTGGGTTTCTAATGTAGCATAGCATTCCTGGATATTGAGCATCTTACAGAGCGATACGTGTTTTTTTTGTTTGATGTTACGCTTATTTCCGTCTCTCCACTCTTCTATAAGCCATTGATAACCATTTTGGTTTTTCAATTGCACAATTGTGTAGAATGGAATCATTTTTTTCAACTAACCGAATTTATGTTGAAGATACTCGTAACGAAATCATAAAAATTCTGTATATGTTCCGCTTCGAATGTAGTCTTGTTTCAGTAATGATACGAGCATTGTAGGATTCAATATTGTTATTGGAACCATTAAGAGTGTTAATCTTTTTACCGGAATTGTTCGAAAATAATTATAGACCAGGGACATTCTGCTAATGGAAAGAATACCCATCAACCTACTGCTGTCGTAAAATGAAACGATATTAGGTGTCTTTCAGAATAGATCATTAAATTGTTTATGTTATTGGGACTGTAACTACTGCCAAGGATATTCGCAAAGAGCTTACTGTCTGTTTTAATTTAATATTTCTGCTTAAGTTAAGAAAGTTTAATAATTAATTAATTTAAATGCAAATTAATTATGTTTTTTTGAGGTAATTTGTAAATAAGGAAATGTTGCTTTTTTAATTTTCTGTATATTTTTTAAATATTTGTTTTCTTGTATGACTTTTTCGAATTTCATTAATAAGAAACAATGGTAATTACACTATTTTTAATAAAATTTAAATATTCTGTTTCTTAAGAAAAAATAAAATATATTCATTTAAAATTTAAATGTTGGCATACACCAGTCTTATATAAAACGTACGTAAAGTAATTTATTAAAATACTAACGATAATAATTTTTAAAATGTTTATTTTAATTTTGTATAAAATATTATCTTGCAAAATTTTTTTTATAAATTAGAAAGTGAACACACATACAGTTTTCTAATTGAAACCGGAATAAATCCATTAATTTTTCTTTATTAAAACATTACATAAACAAAAGTTTTTTAATTTCAAAGATTTAAAACTTATAAATTTGATTTCAATAATTAAATATATCATGCATTGTTAAAATATTTTTAGATTAATTTTTTTAATCAGTTATGAAAGCAATTCCAAAGTTTAAAAAAATTGTAGACCATTCTTAATCTGTTTAATATTTTTATAACTGTAGTTCTTATTATGTAAAATATTTGTTTTTGTAAAATAAATCTAAGTTAATTAATTTATTATATTAAAAATGGATAGTAATGCGATTAAATTTTTCGATAATTGTACAAATACGGAATGAATAAAAAAATTTAAGAATAACCAACAATTAATTAGCATTATGTAATGAATAAAATCACTCGCAGCAACACTTCTAATCATCAATAATAAATCTGTAAATGAAATTCACAAAAAGAATTATTCATACAAATAAAATTATCAAAAAATTATGAACGAGTACCTCTTCGTTAACAGAAATTAGAATTTGAGTAAAAAATTCCAATATCATAAAGTTTTTTTCCAATTCTAGATTGAATAAAATATCTCTAAATTATTTAAGGAATGTAAAAAAGCAGTTTCCGTGAACAAATAAATTGTTCTTAATCTATCGAAAAAATTGTGAGTGAACGATTTTTTGATAGATCCATCGAAAAATGGTTTACTCCAAATTTTTCAATAGATTGAGGACGATACTGTATCAATACTAGACTAAAAGAAATTTGTAACATTGAAATAATATTTTCAAATTATAATCTTTTAATTAATTATATTTGAATCTCAAAGACAATAGATGATATTTTATAATCTGACAATATTAAAAGAGATCATATATTCTATATTCTGTATACTAGTCTATAACATACAGCACCAATCTTTTTGTTTATCATTCAAATATTTTAGATATTTAATTAATTAGTAAAAAATAATTAAAATTAAGAAGTATGTTTATCTAAAAATGTTTTTTTTTCATAGTAATAGTAATTTCTTTCCCTTTTTTTTCGTAATAATATATTCATTATTTTATTACTTGTATGCTTCATTTATATTTTATTTGCTAGTGAAAAATATAAAAGAAATGCAATTATTTTAATATGGTAATAAGTCTTTCTGGCTCATTTTCTTATAAATATTCTTAATATAAGTAAATATACTAATAAAAAAACAGTTCATAAATTTAATCTAGCGAAAATAACAATAATTCAGAAGAGAAAAAATTTAAAAGCGGGACAATTTTAATGATCATTTTAAAAATTTCTTCTGTTTTTTATTAAAGTAATAACAGTAAATTGGCTTAATGGAGTAATAAATTGGTTTTCTTAGTTTTTATATAGGCCCTATATTTATTTATTTTTTGAATTGTAATCTGTAAGATAGGAAATTGAAAGCAGTTTGCAATGTCATGCTGTTTCTAGTTGAGAAATTTCACTAAAATAATATGTGTATGCAGTTTATATGAAGAACTTTTAAAAAACAATATGTTTATTGTTTATTTTAGATATTTTAATTTAACGTGTATCCTTTAAAGGAATTTTAAAATGCTAAAGGAGAAATAATTTCATTCTATTTTCTCTTGAAAAAAATTAATAAAAATATTTTATTGGCTTATTTTAATATAGGATACTATTTCAGTTTGTATTAATTCTTGTAGGCTATATATAAATGTTTTTTTTTTAATTTAATGAAAGGTAATGCTAAATACTAAGTGAAAATGTATCCAGGTTTTAAATAATTGAGTAAATAAAGCATGTTTATCAAGAAGAAATATGTAAAAAGATAAAACTATAGTATTTTTATTTCAGCTTAGCTTTAGAATTTTATAGAATATGATTGATGTATTTGTGTATAAATTCATATTCCTTCGGGACTTTAGCTTTAGTTTTAACTTTCTTAAAATAAAAGTTATATATCAAATAAAATCGAAAACAGAGTAGAAAAAAATGAACATATTAATATTTATCTTTATAAGAGAAGACATTAGGGAAATTGAGAATGATATATTTCCTAGCAAAAAATAAAATAAAATTTAGTTTATTGCACGCAGTTTGATTTTACAATGACNATTTCAAACTTTAAAAAAATTGTAGACCATTCTTAATCTGTTTAATATTTTTATAACTGTAGTTCTTATTATGTAAAATATTTGTTTTTGTAAAATAAATCTAAGTTAATTAATTTATTATATTAAAAATGGATAGTAATGCGATTAAATTTTTCGATAATTGTACAAATACGGAATGAATAAAAAAATTTAAGAATAACCAACAATTAATTAGCATTATGTAATGAATAAAATCACTCGCAGCAACACTTCTAATCATCAATAATAAATCTGTAAATGAAATTCACAAAAAGAATTATTCATACAAATAAAATTATCAAAAAATTATGAACGAGTACCTCTTCGTTAACAGAAATTAGAATTTGAGTAAAAAATTCCAATATCATAAAGTTTTTTTCCAATTCTAGATTGAATAAAATATCTCTAAATTATTTAAGGAATGTAAAAAAGCAGTTTCCGTGAACAAATAAATTGTTCTTAATCTATCGAAAAAATTGTGAGTGAACGATTTTTTGATAGATCCATCGAAAAATGGTTTACTCCAAATTTTTCAATAGATTGAGGACGATACTGTATCAATACTAGACTAAAAGAAATTTGTAACATTGAAATAATATTTTCAAATTATAATCTTTTAATTAATTATATTTGAATCTCAAAGACAATAGATGATATTTTATAATCTGACAATATTAAAAGAGATCATATATTCTATATTCTGTATACTAGTCTATAACATACAGCACCAATCTTTTTGTTTATCATTCAAATATTTTAGATATTTAATTAATTAGTAAAAAATAATTAAAATTAAGAAGTATGTTTATCTAAAAATGTTTTTTTTCATAGTAATAGTAATTTCTTTCCCTTTTTTTTCGTAATAATATATTCATTATTTTATTACTTGTATGCTTCATTTATATTTTATTTGCTAGTGAAAAATATAAAAGAAATGCAATTATTTTAATATGGTAATAAGTCTTTCTGGCTCATTTTCTTATAAATATTCTTAATATAAGTAAATATACTAATAAAAAACAGTTCATAAATTTAATCTAGCGAAAATAACAATAATTCAGAAGAGAAAAAATTTAAAAGCGGGACAATTTTAATGATCATTTTAAAAATTTCTTCTGTTTTTTATTAAAGTAATAACAGTAAATTGGCTTAATGGAGTAATAAATTGGTTTTCTTAGTTTTTATATAGGCCCTATATTTATTTATTTTTTGAATTGTAATCTGTAAGATAGGAAATTGAAAGCAGTTTGCAATGTCATGCTGTTTCTAGTTGAGAAATTTCACTAAAATAATATGTGTATGCAGTTTATATGAAGAACTTTTAAAAAACAATATGTTTATTGTTTATTTTAGATATTTTAATTTAACGTGTATCCTTTAAAGGAATTTTAAAATGCTAAAGGAGAAATAATTTCATTCTATTTTCTCTTGAAAAAAATTAATAAAAATATTTTATTGGCTTATTTTAATATAGGATACTATTTCAGTTTGTATTAATTCTTGTAGGCTATATATAAATGTTTTTTTTTTAATTTAATGAAAGGTAATGCTAAATACTAAGTGAAAATGTATCCAGGTTTTAAATAATTGAGTAAATAAAGCATGTTTATCAAGAAGAAATATGTAAAAAGATAAAACTATAGTATTTTTATTTCAGCTTAGCTTTAGAATTTTATAGAATATGATTGATGTATTTGTGTATAAATTCATATTCCTTCGGGACTTTAGCTTTAGTTTTAACTTTCTTAAAATAAAAGTTATATATCAAATAAAATCGAAAACAGAGTAGAAAAAAATGAACATATTAATATTTATCTTTATAAGAGAAGACATTAGGGAAATTGAGAATGATATATTTCCTAGCAAAAAATAAAATAAAATTTAGTTTATTGCACGCAGTTTGATTTTACAATGACTTATTTTATATTTAAAAAAGTTTTAAAAATTACTAAAAATATAAATTGACTTTCTAGTGAATGCCATTAGATATGAATGATTTTAATTTTATATGAGCTAAGTCCTTTGTCATTTCTATAAATATATAAAAGCTTAAAATTTTATTTCACATTTTATAGTCATTAAAAACAACAAATTATTCAGAAAAGGAAACGTTCTAAAAATATATTTTTAAATCTAACACATTTGACAAAGTACATGAGAGAATTTAAATAACGTTTTAGAATACATTAATGTAAATTTTTGTAATAATCTTATTTGAATATAATTTTCCGGTAATAGATACAATGGCAATGAATAATCAAGTAAATATGTGAAGCACTTAGTAACAATATGGATGACAAGGAACTTGTAATTTCGTAAAATAAAAGATTACAATACTTTATAATGTTAGATTATTTAATATAATGCACTTTTGAGTCGCTGATTATAAAAATAAAATATATTTATACACTTTTAACCTATAAACAATATCAAATCAATTCTTAAAATTTGTATTATAATAAAAAATTTAATAAATGTATTTACGAAAATTTATTAAAAATTGTTGATGTGTATTTAAAATATTCTACGTTAGTTTATTAAATAAATCATAAACCGAGATCTATTAAAAATCATATTTTCATATTAAATTTAATATTATCTAACTTTATGTTAATATTATTTTAAAACGGCTTTTGAATTTTAAATTATAATATATATATATACAGTAGTTTAGCCTGTGTTTTTTTTTTTTGTTATGTTAATATGCAAAATTTTTCATGAAAGCTAATTATCTGCAAACAGAACGTCATGAATATTATAAAGTACTTTTCAAACAATTACAATGAATAATAATGATTTATTATTATTCTGATCTTCTTTGTAAGAATACCACAAGGCATCAGCGTCAGCTTCATTTTTGTTCAAACCTTTTGTTAATATTCTGTTATTTGAAATAATTGGTGCAAATAATTTTTAATAATACCTTGCTTCTCGTTTACGTTCTTATTTTCCTACTTATCACTATCCAAAAGCAGAATTGATATAAAACAGATAAATTTCAAATTGACATCCAAAATTCCAGCATTATTAGTGAAGTTTTAAACCTCCGCAGGGTGATAAGTTCATCAATATAATTTAATTACAGCAATTTTCAATTAAATAAACATCATTCTTAAAAATTAAGATATAATTGATTTGCATCCGCCATTATCAAATTTCACAATGTTTTTTTTTTTTCGTATTCTAATCGAAATACAATGCAAATTTTTAACATAAGCATTAAAAGATTAATTAAATTTGTAAAATTTATTTAAAAATATTAAGTAAACTAAAAACTGATTTTTAATTCTATATCTGAATTTCAATAGGCGATAATTAAGTAGACTTTAACTGTACAGAATTATTTGACCGTGCTCAAGAATTGTTATTACTAATTCTTTAAGTGATGAATTCGCCAGAAAGCTGAGTGATTGTATTGTAAATAAAATTAGTTTTTGAAAAATTTATTAACAGGAATAACAAAGACCGTTATGAGAATACTCGTTTATGCATCTCACAGAAAAGTGAATTTTATATACGAAATGAAAATATGAAGGACGTTTAGAATTAGTAAATACATAGACGTTTTAAGAGTAATATGGCAAAAAATAATTTTACAACTAATTTCTTTTATTATCGAAATCTTGATTTCTAGTCCATTCTAGCAGAATAATGATTACCTTTAACTTAGTAGTTATCACATTTTGTACAGTAGTGACTTTAATGTGAAGAGTCAGCAAAAACACTTCACCGTGTGCCACTGACATGTAGTGGAAGACAAAGTATTCAACCATGACGTGAATACAGCTTTAGGAAGTGTTCGAGTCGTTTCACAGACTCTTGAGTTCTCACACGATGAAATGTGGTACGGCAGCAGTTACAGACATATCAGTAAGACAGTGAACCAAGTAATTATGTCTTCTTGCACATAATCAATATTGTTGTCACTTCGCACTGGCAGAACAACAACTGGTGTCAAATTTGAAAAATTTATTTCGCAAAAGAAGTATGAATTTCTTTTCAAAATTATTATTTATAATTTCATTTTAATTGGATTTTGGTAATTGCTATTATTAACAAATATCATAATACTTTATTAAAAGAAATCGTAAGAACTTAATTAATAAATTATCAGATGTGTCAGTAACGTTTCTGCAAAAGTTTAATAATGTATTTTATTTTATTCTTCCAATGAGAATTTTTCATTAATTTAAAATTTACTTATTAAACATACTATTAATATATTTACAGATTATTTATATTCAATAAATATTTTGAATGTAAAAATATTATTATACATTGTGTGATAGAAGAAATAACTTTTAGAAAAATGTTTAATGCTTTTCATAGTTGATATCTGTAGTTAAATGATAAAGTTTAAGCAATTAAAGGATTGCTATATGCATTATTGTTTATGTATAAAGCTGAATATAAACTCGTATGAAATGATACAAATAGATTATGAACAGTATCATAATAATTCTGTAAAATTAAACCGCAATTATCTTTCATTAACAGAACAATAACCAGGTGCTAAAGCGATATGGAGGACGTAATCCATTGTGATGTAGTCCATTTATGAAGAGGCTATAGACCAATAGAAACTGTTACTCTAGGGCATCCGTGATGTGCAACTTAAACGCATTTGACATTAATCAGTTTAATTTTGAATTCAATGCAGGAAAGACGAAAATATTTTCCTTCCTTAATTGAATATTATATTTTAACATTCAGGAGATTAAAATGACATTTGTATTTTCTATTTTTATTCTACTTTTAAATTAATTTTATATAGTGAAAGTGATTATAAATTGTTTATTTGGAATAGAAATTTAATTCTTGAAATAAAGAACTAAAAATTAAATATTGATGAAATTTAACAATGAGAAAATAAAGAAAAAGCCTTTATCTTTTAGACCATACACAATAAATAGTTTAAAATTTTCTTGAAGTTCATTATTTCGAAACGTAAATGAGAAAAATCAGAATAGGTAATGACAAAATATAAAGTGTCAGTTTGTCGTTTTGTAGTAAATTGTTTTGTTCTAATCGATTTGAATAAATTAGATTAAAGTTAAGGCTACATTTGGTGAGAATTTAATTCGTTGTAATCGAGAAGGGAGGATTTCCCCTAGGAGTCAGTTTGCCTGCATCACGTCAATTATAATGACACATGTGACGTCGTATAGTATTAGGAATGACACGCTGCTCACACCGCCAAACCTATGTCGGAAAGTTAAGTTCTCTCGTAGCACTTAAATCACACTGGGAAAAATTTTTGATACATAACACATATCTTTGCTATATGTTTAAGTGATTTACGCTTCGTTCAATAGGCGTACCTGAATTCGAAATGATCATACCTTTCCGAAATATGTCATCTAATTGCCTGCTTAGCGCAGCTATAGAGATTAATATTCGATAGATAAACATGCAATTTAATTGCTCATGTATTCCTCTAACATTACTGCAAGCAATGACAGAAACAATAATGAATAACACATCATAAGCTCGTTAAGTAAAGAATTACAGCAGAGGATAGTCCTATCTCGGTAGGTGGGCAAACTCGAATAAGCATTTTCTGATGTAATGGAGGGAATTTTAGTAATTGATGAACGCGTATAAATGTTAGCTGGTAGTATTGTACGATAAATCATGTCTATAGTTTAAAGCTCCACTGAGGGAATCTTTGTCCTTGGCACAGCACGATAATTTAAAATAAAGGAAACACCTTAAAGTTATTTAAATAAACAATTTTAAATGATTTTTCAATACAGTATTTACTTTTAGAACAAATCAGTTCTATTTGGTTAAAACTTGAATTAATGAGAATAATTAATTATAATTATGCAAAATAATCTAACCATTGGCAACGTAGAAAAATTATTTTTCTGAAGTAACTTATTAATTAAATTACAAATGTAAAGTTTAGAAAATATAATTATTTAAATGCAATTTTATCTTGTAAATTATTACACATTTATCTTCATAATAAACTCAAATTACAGTTATCGATTACGCTTTATTTCTTTATATATTAATAAAAAATATATATTTTAAATGTACATATTAATATTACATTTAATGATGAAATAAGTTTATCAATTACATAAAATGTCATAACTTTTTTGTATTCGAATCATCCATACTAAACGGATAATATTTTTTTTACTTTAATAAATCTTTCATTAAAGTAAAAACATCAAATTAAATCTGCATTACTTAAATTTGATCAGGAAATAAATATTTTCAGTTGGAATTTTTTATTTATTTTTTGAATAGTTAACCTAATTTCTATATATAAAACACAGATCTCCACTTTCAAAAGTAAATAAAACCCAAACGTAATTTATTTATCATAAGTAATTACAAAATTACCTCTTCATGTTTATGAAATATGAAATAAAAATAATAAATTTCAATTTTACTCATTCCCAAGTTTTGTATTGAATTACGAAAGGGGTTAATGATTACGTGAATAACTTTTAAAGTTTTTGATATTCACGCAACAGATTTCATATATAAACAATTCAATTCAGTTAAATGTTTGTAAACAATTTAATGGAAAAATGCAAAGAATTCGAAAACAAAAATAATATTTGTAATATAAGAAAACTTATATTTAGGTTTATTTTATTTGTATATTAATTCAATTATAATATTTAAACTTTCTTCAATTTTTGAAGAGTTCTTCATGAAAATTATTAGATACTCTCGGAGAGTTTCTGATTACATTTAAAATCAGAATTACGAACTTTTAAATTTATCTTGAAATTTTCAAAATTCACATGTCAAGCATTTAAATAAACTCACATTTCTCGAGTACGAACTGATAAACTGACGAACTATTACTAAAAACATATTTAGAAAAAAAAACACTATAATTAAATAAGTAGCTGCAATGTAAAAGGTTTTAATTGTATTAAGTAAGATTTTTTTTGTTATTCTTTATCAAATGTGCAAAAAATATAAGTTTAAATTATCTTTCTGATGAAATATCTTAAGATTATTTCTCAATTCTCGTGAGACATATCCATTATTAATTTTTTAATATTAGGTAAAAATATCAGCTAAAATAATCAAGAAATATAAAAAATATTAATAAAATCTATTAATTCTTTGAAAGTAGTCTATATTTTGCTTATTTTTGAATTTTATACAATTTTTTCACATAATCTTTACTATTGAAGAGTTTTTTAAAATTGTTTTTATTTATTCTAATTATCAATTGATTATTTATTTATTTCACGAAAAATAAGAGGAAGAAAAGAAATCTATTAAAAATTGAAAGAAAAATTACCATATTAATACTCCGTATATTTAATAAACATTTTAATGAACAAAAATTTACTTATTTATTTATTTTAAATGCTTATTTTTAACTTACATTTACATTTATATGTAAATTAAAAAAAATTAATTAATTAAGAACACATACATTTAAAACCGTCGTGTAAATTTGAATAACTCGCCACACCATCATAAAAAGCGTGTACATTAATATATATATAAGATTTTTCTATTTCAATAAATATATATGGCAACACTTTATGTTTTTATACAAGATATCATAAAGTTAATAGTTATCTTTATATAAAAATCAAGATTTATATTTATACTTTCATAATTCTTACTTGTTAAATATATGTTGTTATTCAAAAGTATGGCAGGTGATCGCTTTCGATTGAGAATGTTTTGAGGAGATAACACCTCGAAATTTAGCCGAGGGAGTTCGAGAATTTTATCAAAATATTCTTGGTTAACCCCACAAAATTCAATGGTCTATACAAAGATTTTAAACTTTAAATAGGTTGTAAACTACAGAAAAATGCGACGAAAAAAAAATAGAAAAAACCGAAGATTTGATTGAATTTTGCCGAAGAAAAAGTGATGGAAATAGCAATAAATTCATTTTAAATTTAAAATCACGTAGCTTTAGAACGATAAAAAAAAAAAACTAAGAAAAATGCGATATTCTCAAATTGAATCTTTAATAGAAAATTAGAAATTGAATTAGATATCAATATAATTTATAAAAACAAAATTTTATGTTACATTTTTCATTATATTTTTATTTTTGTTTTTAAATTTCAGTTTAAATTTATCACTTTTTATAAAATAAGTTCAATGAAAAATTTTAATCCAAATTGAAAAACAAATAATGTTGATTTGCACTTTGAGAATGGCAACAAATTGTTAAAATTTAATACACCAACAAAAATCAACTATTATCGCCAAACATTAAAAAACTGGAAAAAAAAACATGTTACTGTTTGTGTCGCTTAAAAGAATAAATCAAGTATAAAAAGTATTAAGAATGGATGGAATATAAGCAAAAACGAATATTCAATTTACTATTGAGATTTATTATAATAACGATAAACGAAAATATGATTGAATTCCAAATGTAGTTTGTTTATCTTGTAAAAAATATAGAATATAATACATTTTTCCAATTATTCTTACTTGTTTTTATAACTTGAAGTGAAAATAATCATTCGTTTCTTACTTGTTTAATGTGTGTATTGCTTCAATGGAAGACGAATTCCATAAAATTTGCATCTGGTATTATTGCATTTTCCATTGACAATATTTAACTTGCTATTCACTTATCTATATTATTATAGAACTATTTCTCTGATTTTTATATAAATTATTAAATTTGAAATTGTTTATAAACTGAAATCTTATATAAAACTAAAAATTTAGCAATATTATTTTTAAAAATATTGTTGTAAAGTAAATTCTATTATAATTTATTATTGTTTCGTACGAATTCAAAAGCTGGTTTTTAGTTTTATTTTCAATAGGAGCAGAGATTAAAGATTGAAATTAATCTATAAGACGTAAAATATTTATTTTCCTTTTTAAATTACATTTATTGATTAAAACAAAGAATTGTAAACTACAGATGAAACTTTTAAATTACCAGGAAACCAATAGTTTTAATTATCAAACGTACATACATTCGGCTTTAAAATGAGTTAATTAATATGTTGAATGTTTAAATTAATTAATACATTTAAAGAAAGTTAAGTATCACTATGATGTTATTTTTCTTTAAATAAATAATATATATATATAAGTTATGTTAGATTATCGTCTTATCTCATTGTCAATATTGTTCCCTGTTGTTCTTTTGTATTATATCCAATAGATAAAAGAAAATTTCCTATCTGACATAAGTTGATATACTAACTTACAGGTCTACCAGTTTTATCTATCAAACACAAATAGACTTAAGTCATATGTAAAACTTCATTTTATGTGCAAGAATATATTCAATAATTGTAAATAGGAAATAATGAAGATAAATTAATTTTCAAATATTTTATGAAATATCTTAAAATATAACGTTACATACGAATGCCTTAAAATTTGTTTTTAATTATTTTTCAGTAAAATAAATAAGAAAAACTGTTTTGATGATAAATAAGTATTTCTCTTTTACAAAATTAGTAACTATATAATCGTCTTAAGACGTGATCAATTTTATTCATTCTTCACAATATCGGTGAATATACTGTAATCTTATGACACTAAATGTCAGTTTAATTCGCTTCTGCTGTTTATTCAGATTTATTGGTATTTCTGAATGGTTATATTGAAAATAGTGCTGGCTCATATGAAAGAAAACTTTCGTGAGATTCTTTTCTATTTTAAAGTGTCAAGCAATCGTATAAAATTATTTATAATTTATAGGATACAATATTAATGTTAGACATTTGTTTCAATGCAACAGACAAAACTGACATATGAAAGATCATACATCAGAATGGATAAAATACAATATGTGTATCCACAAAATAAAATACGTTATGTATTTCGAAAAGAATGTCTGTACCTAGTATCAATCTTTGACATTTCATGAAAGAGTTTAATTTATAAATATTTAAATACGATATGTTAAAATTTATTTTATTTATTCTAACATAACAAATGTGGCTTGTCATTATGTAAATATTAAAATGTTTTATTATTGTTAATATTTGAAACTCCAACGCAACGTAGGCCCGCTATTATAGCCCGCAGCGAAATGAATACATATATTGACAAAGCGAAGCTAGGAAAATAAAAGAAAACCGAACAAGAACCCATCAAAAGAAATTACGAGGAAAGCTGTGTGTCAATAAGCAATTTCACATCAGAACAATTTATATAAAAGTCAGTTATAACAGTTAACGGACTAAATAAAAGAGGTATAATATCAGAAGCTGTAGTTTCTATTGTAGGAAGAATTACATTTGAAATACTTCTCATTTATTAGATGGCGTATTTAAAAATAAGCTTAAAACTATAAAAAAAATTTATTTTAATGTATGAATAATTTTGAATTTAAAATCCGTTTATATTTCTTATCAACGCATTATACTGAATTATAAATATATATGGCAACACTTTATGTTTTTATACAAGATATCATAAAGTTAATAGTTATCTTTATATAAAAATCAAGATTTATATTTATACTTTCATAATTCTTACTTGTTAAATATATGTTGTTATTCAAAAGTATGGCAGGTGATCGCTTTCGATTGAGAATGTTTTGAGGAGATAACACCTCGAAATTTAGCCGAGGGAGTTCGAGAATTTTATCAAAATATTCTTGGTTAACCCCACAAAATTCAATGGTCTATACAAAGATTTTAAACTTTAAATAGGTTGTAAACTACAGAAAAATGCGACGAAAAAAAAATAGAAAAAACCGAAGATTTGATTGAATTTTGCCGAAGAAAAAGTGATGGAAATAGCAATAAATTCATTTTAAATTTAAAATCACGTAGCTTTAGAACGATAAAAAAAAACTAAGAAAAATGCGATATTCTCAAATTGAATCTTTAATAGAAAATTAGAAATTGAATTAGATATCAATATAATTTATAAAAACAAAATTTTATGTTACATTTTTCATTATATTTTTATTTTTGTTTTTAAATTTCAGTTTAAATTTATCACTTTTTATAAAATAAGTTCAATGAAAAATTTTAATCCAAATTGAAAAACAAATAATGTTGATTTGCACTTTGAGAATGGCAACAAATTGTTAAAATTTAATACACCAACAAAAATCAACTATTATCGCCAAACATTAAAAAACTGGAAAAAAAACATGTTACTGTTTGTGTCGCTTAAAAGAATAAATCAAGTATAAAAAGTATTAAGAATGGATGGAATATAAGCAAAAACGAATATTCAATTTACTATTGAGATTTATTATAATAACGATAAACGAAAATATGATTGAATTCCAAATGTAGTTTGTTTATCTTGTAAAAAATATAGAATATAATACATTTTTCCAATTATTCTTACTTGTTTTTATAACTTGAAGTGAAAATAATCATTCGTTTCTTACTTGTTTAATGTGTGTATTGCTTCAATGGAAGACGAATTCCATAAAATTTGCATCTGGTATTATTGCATTTTCCATTGACAATATTTAACTTGCTATTCACTTATCTATATTATTATAGAACTATTTCTCTGATTTTTATATAAATTATTAAATTTGAAATTGTTTATAAACTGAAATCTTATATAAAACTAAAAATTTAGCAATATTATTTTTAAAAATATTGTTGTAAAGTAAATTCTATTATAATTTATTATTGTTTCGTACGAATTCAAAAGCTGGTTTTTAGTTTTATTTTCAATAGGAGCAGAGATTAAAGATTGAAATTAATCTATAAGACGTAAAATATTTATTTTCCTTTTTAAATTACATTTATTGATTAAAACAAAGAATTGTAAACTACAGATGAAACTTTTAAATTACCAGGAAACCAATAGTTTTAATTATCAAACGTACATACATTCGGCTTTAAAATGAGTTAATTAATATGTTGAATGTTTAAATTAATTAATACATTTAAAGAAAGTTAAGTATCACTATGATGTTATTTTTCTTTAAATAAATAATATATATATAAGTTATGTTAGATTATCGTCTTATCTCATTGTCAATATTGTTCCCTGTTGTTCTTTTGTATTATATCCAATAGATAAAAGAAAATTTCCTATCTGACATAAGTTGATATACTAACTTACAGGTCTACCAGTTTTATCTATCAAACACAAATAGACTTAAGTCATATGTAAAACTTCATTTTATGTGCAAGAATATATTCAATAATTGTAAATAGGAAATAATGAAGATAAATTAATTTTCAAATATTTTATGAAATATCTTAAAATATAACGTTACATACGAATGCCTTAAAATTTGTTTTTAATTATTTTTCAGTAAAATAAATAAGAAAAACTGTTTTGATGATAAATAAGTATTTCTCTTTTACAAAATTAGTAACTATATAATCGTCTTAAGACGTGATCAATTTTATTCATTCTTCACAATATCGGTGAATATACTGTAATCTTATGACACTAAATGTCAGTTTAATTCGCTTCTGCTGTTTATTCAGATTTATTGGTATTTCTGAATGGTTATATTGAAAATAGTGCTGGCTCATATGAAAGAAAACTTTCGTGAGATTCTTTTCTATTTTAAAGTGTCAAGCAATCGTATAAAATTATTTATAATTTATAGGATACAATATTAATGTTAGACATTTGTTTCAATGCAACAGACAAAACTGACATATGAAAGATCATACATCAGAATGGATAAAATACAATATGTGTATCCACAAAATAAAATACGTTATGTATTTCGAAAAGAATGTCTGTANAGGATCTCTTGAAAACAGGAACTTCGATGGTTGTCAATAGTGTTATACTGGACTCAATAACAGGCTAAACAACTGACTGATTGTAATATTTAGGTTAAGTTAGTTTTTAATTAAGTTAAGTACTTTTATTTTGTTTATTTTAAATATGTATAAATGTATAAATATATCTGCTTATTTCTGTTTAGTAAATTTGTACATAGGTATAAATATAATGTTACGCGAATATATATGTAACATCATGTAACATCATAATATATATGCAATACTATATGTATCATATAAGTAATATAATATGTACTATAATATGTAACTGTACAGGAAAACTCTCAGCTATGTATCATACGGTGCTGAGAATGCACCAATTGGTGCTAAATAAAGAATATTGAGTAATTGAGTAATTGTAGCTTTGTATAATAAACATAAAAAGAACTTGGGACAGATTGATCTATGAACCAATTATTTGTGTACTTCTCGTTGGGATTACTCACTAATGGGTCGGGTTAGTAGATCCTTTAGTTAATCACGTGTTTTTCAAGAGTTTAGGAGTCATCTTATAGTCGTATCTCAAGTTCTATTGATTTTTAATCCACATATGATAAAAACTGCTTCATATATTTTTTTTCTCTACTTTTTATATAATTAACTATAATAAACAAAATTGAATATAAGTTAAAATTACGTTACACATTAATGAAAAATGTAAAGAAAATAATAGTAATTAAAATTTAATTATTATTAATTTATTCTTAATTATAATCTTTGTCATCATTCTATCAATTATATACTATATCATTCTATTTAAATGTCATACATTTAGGCCTATATTTTTATAAAATAAGCGATTAAAATTATGATGTTCAAAATTAAGAAAAACTTCAAATAATTATGAATAATAAAATGATATATATTAATTATCTTTACTGATAACAATGTTTATTGCTATTATAAAATTATTAAAATATTATTTTTATTAAGTGCTATTCACCTTACATTTTCATTCAAAATAATAAATCTTATTACAAAATCTCGCATCATACATTTAATTAATTTAAGGTAAAAATATAAAGAATAAGCTATTTATTTATTATTAATATGAATTAATCTGATATAAATAATTATAACTTACTTTTCGGAAAAAGTTCCTTGCACATATATAGGCCTATGTGTCAATACACTATATAATGATAATTTTAATGTTATTTTATCTCATTCATTTAAGTAATAACAGTTACTGTTATAAATTTACATTTACATTATTGTCTTGTCATGTTTATAACCTTATAATTACGGAAAGTGACACAGAAAATCTTCATTCGAGACCTAAAATTTTCAAATTTTATGTCTCGAATAGTTTAGAGGTTTTAATATACATTTTCGTATCGTTTAAGATAAGCGAATAATCTTGATGTTCGCACATAGAATAAAAAATGTTTAATTGAATATACAGTATATAGTTTTTTAGGAATTTAAATAATAAAAGTAAACAATCGTTATTTTTTATGTTAATAATGTAATCTATTTTCTTCTCAAGTTTTTTCTTAATTTTCTAGAAAAATGGTTTTTTGTAGCTATTTGAATATTTTTTTTTTATTTTGATACATACATATACAGAATATGCAAACATTTAATTAGTAAAATATTCTACAACTAAAACATTTGTACCAGTATTAAAATTAATTCCTTTATCGCTAAAATTTATATTTGAATATTAAAGCTCTTTATAAACGCTCTTCTATTTATAATTAAAATTATATAAATATACGCATTTATATATATTAAAATTATATGAAAAACTGATAAATATTATGAAAATAATTAATAGTTATATCAAATAATAATAAATAAAATACGTAAAGTCATTTCTTTTTAAAAATATTTATTTAACTGACTGGTACAATGAGTATTATGACTAAATTTTTATTTTGTATTAATTTTATTTAAATATTATATTACTTTTAATGATTATAACACTGAAAATGGTAATACCGTATTCAAATTTAAATTTTCCAATTGAAAATTCTCGTAAAGAAACACATTTTTGTCATAGAAAAAAATTGTTTCACTTGATAAATGAATCTGGAAATTGGACCTTTAGGGTCAAAAGGAGTGACCTACAACATACATTTTATGTTTTGAAAAGTGATGTTTGTTGAACATTCTATTTATTACGAAATTATAACACTTAAAGGGCTTAGTAATTCAATAAAATATATCGTGTTAGATCTCTCCTTTCAACTTTATAGGTTTTAACCTTATAGCTATTATAAGATGCATTTTTCACGAAATTTAACTTTATTAATGGCAAATGAGACATCACCTTAAAACCGTTTCAATTAAGAAATTTAAAATTGTTATTATTAATTAATTATATTGTTATAACAATTAATATATAATTNAGGATCTCTTGAAAACAGGAACTTCGATGGTTGTCAATAGTGTTATACTGGACTCAATAACAGGCTAAACAACTGACTGATTGTAATATTTAGGTTAAGTTAGTTTTTAATTAAGTTAAGTACTTTTATTTTGTTTATTTTAAATATGTATAAATGTATAAATATATCTGCTTATTTCTGTTTAGTAAATTTGTACATAGGTATAAATATAATGTTACGCGAATATATATGTAACATCATGTAACATCATAATATATATGCAATACTATATGTATCATATAAGTAATATAATATGTACTATAATATGTAACTGTACAGGAAAACTCTCAGCTATGTATCATACGGTGCTGAGAATGCACCAATTGGTGCTAAATAAAGAATATTGAGTAATTGAGTAATTGTAGCTTTGTATAATAAACATAAAAAGAACTTGGGACAGATTGATCTATGAACCAATTATTTGTGTACTTCTCGTTGGGATTACTCACTAATGGGTCGGGTTAGTAGATCCTTTAGTTAATCACGTGTTTTTCAAGAGTTTAGGAGTCATCTTATAGTCGTATCTCAAGTTCTATTGATTTTTAATCCACATATGATAAAAACTGCTTCATATATTTTTTTTCTCTACTTTTTATATAATTAACTATAATAAACAAAATTGAATATAAGTTAAAATTACGTTACACATTAATGAAAAATGTAAAGAAAATAATAGTAATTAAAATTTAATTATTATTAATTTATTCTTAATTATAATCTTTGTCATCATTCTATCAATTATATACTATATCATTCTATTTAAATGTCATACATTTAGGCCTATATTTTTATAAAATAAGCGATTAAAATTATGATGTTCAAAATTAAGAAAAACTTCAAATAATTATGAATAATAAAATGATATATATTAATTATCTTTACTGATTACAATGTTTATTGCTATTATAAAATTATTAAAATATTATTTTTATTAAGTGCTATTCACCTTACATTTTCATTCAAAATAATAAATCTTATTACAAAATCTCGCATCATACATTTAATTAATTTAAGGTAAAAATATAAAGAATAAGCTATTTATTTATTATTAATATGAATTAATCTGATATAAATAATTATAACTTACTTTTCGGAAAAAGTTCCTTGCACATATATAGGCCTATGTGTCAATACACTATATAATGATAATTTTAATGTTATTTTATCTCATTCATTTAAGTAATAACAGTTACTGTTATAAATTTACATTTACATTATTGTCTTGTCATGTTTATAACCTTATAATTACGGAAAGTGACACAGAAAATCTTCATTCGAGACCTAAAATTTTCAAATTTTATGTCTCGAATAGTTTAGAGGTTTTAATATACATTTTCGTATCGTTTAAGATAAGCGAATAATCTTGATGTTCGCACATAGAATAAAAAATGTTTAATTGAATATACAGTATATAGTTTTTTAGGAATTTAAATAATAAAAGTAAACAATCGTTATTTTTTATGTTAATAATGTAATCTATTTTCTTCTCAAGTTTTTTCTTAATTTTCTAGAAAAATGGTTTTTTGTAGCTATTTGAATATTTTTTTTTTATTTTGATACATACATATACAGAATATGCAAACATTTAATTAGTAAAATATTCTACAACTAAAACATTTGTACCAGTATTAAAATTAATTCCTTTATCGCTAAAATTTATATTTGAATATTAAAGCTCTTTATAAACGCTCTTCTATTTATAATTAAAATTATATAAATATACGCATTTATATATATTAAAATTATATGAAAAACTGATAAATATTATGAAAATAATTAATAGTTATATCAAATAATAATAAATAAAATACGTAAAGTCATTTCTTTTTAAAAATATTTATTTAACTGACTGGTACAATGAGTATTATGACTAAATTTTTATTTTGTATTAATTTTATTTAAATATTATATTACTTTTAATGATTATAACACTGAAAATGGTAATACCGTATTCAAATTTAAATTTTCCAATTGAAAATTCTCGTAAAGAAACACATTTTTGTCATAGAAAAAAATTGTTTCACTTGATAAATGAATCTGGAAATTGGACCTTTAGGGTCAAAAGGAGTGACCTACAACATACATTTTATGTTTTGAAAAGTGATGTTTGTTGAACATTCTATTTATTACGAAATTATAACACTTAAAGGGCTTAGTAATTCAATAAAATATATCGTGTTAGATCTCTCCTTTCAACTTTATAGGTTTTAACCTTATAGCTATTATAAGATGCATTTTTCACGAAATTTAACTTTATTAATGGCAAATGAGACATCACCTTAAAACCGTTTCAATTAAGAAATTTAAAATTGTTATTATTAATTAATTATATTGTTATAACAATTAATATATAATTTCCAGAAAAACTATTTTTAAAATGAAATTTTATTAAATTAAAGTGTTATTCCATGTACTTTTATATAGCAGAAAATTATTAAGTTGTAATTTGATAAAACTTCGTTAAATTCTTATAAATAAAATTAAAAGCTATTATAACAAATTTATATTAAATATAAACGACTTTTATGCAATTATAAATAAGAATATATACTATAATATTCTGTTAGAAGCTTTTAGAACTGGAATTACTTAAGAAAAATAAGCAGCTTTAATTTAATTGCTAATATTATTCAAATGAAGTGTTATACATATAAAGTAACAGCTTAAAAAGATACTTAAAATATTTTTATATTAGTTAATTAATTAAAATATATTTTAAATATTAATCGTAATGATTTATTATGAATTATGTAATAACTTTACAAACAGTTTTATAATGTACTATACAGTATAATCAGTTTAAAATTTAATTTGAAAAATCATAAAAATTTTAAATAAATAACCAATTGCTATAAACTCATTTCAAAAAGTAAACAATTCTGTAGTATTTTTTAATTAATAACTTGTATTAATATATTTTTTCAATTTATTTAAAGAATAGATCGATACTCAAAAATGAAAATTAAAAAAATATAAACGTTTACTTTAATTAAGTAGAAATTATAAAAAGTAAATATTTTAAATTAATTCAATTATATTTAAAGCTTATATTTTAATTAATTTTTATCAAAAACAAAAATATTTATTCAAGGAATAAAAAAAATTAGAAGATATAACAAATGGAGAATAACTTTTTATTTATAAAGAAATTGATAATGAATTTTGACATGGAATGAATTTTTAATAGACAACTTCGTTAAACATTAATTAATGAAAATATAAAGAACAGAAATAAACAGAAAACAATGTACTGTACTAGAGATTGTATATTCACAACAAAGTTTACATTATAAAGATAGTTGAAATAATGCTTTTAATATTGCAAAGCCCTTACATAATTTTAGAAATGTTATTTTTATTTCCAAAATATAAAAAATAATAAGTCTTGTTTTTGTGATAAGTACATTATTAGAGTTTCAGAGTTACGAGTGTTTTAATATATAGCATTACAGTATAAACACGAGTTGAGTGAGTTAGTAGTGATATATCTATTGTTTGTCTCTGAATATACTGTATAACACGTCCATTACGAGTTAGGAAAGATTTTAATGTTAAATAATTTATCATATTCATAAGATGACATTTTGTTTCAGAACGGTTTAAAACCGGAAACGGAAGTACTCATAACTTAAAATAAGGCGTATATTATAACTAAATAAAATAAGATTTAATGGACAAAGACAGATTTCTTCTTAAAAATTCAGCATTTTTACGTCGTAATGTTTAATATTGTTTTGAATGTTTCAAAAGTAAAAATGGAAGTTAGTGAAAAATTTTATCGATTGCTCAGATATAACGCACAGCGCTACGAATTGCATAACACCTAGAGATTAATTCTCATTATCGCTTTAGTATGAATGTGTAAATTAATACTTTGTAAAATGTCCAATCTGAGCTTAGAATATTATACTTATAGTAACTCGGAATCTTATTGGTCATTTGAGAAAATGGTAATGCAGTCGTAAACGTTAAGGCAACATGTAAAGATTAGGAATACAATTGGAGATATCATAATAATTATTGCACTTAAGAGTTAGAAGAGTTAGAGTTGCTATTAATAATACAATTTACAGTTTTGAAATAGAAATGTTTATTAGAAAAAATATGAGTTATAAGCGTATATTAAGGCAATTAAGTAAAATGATACATATGTATAGTGAATTTGTAAAATTGTCTTTTACAAATTAATTGTCATGGACTTGCTTCTAGAAAGAAAAGTAACTTTGACATTTTATAAAAAAATTGTGGCTACTTTTTTCATTAATGAAATATACGACTAACTGACAAATAATTGAAAAAAAAAACAAAAATTACATTTTGTGGGTTTTGATGTGAAAAATCACTTAAAACAATTGCTTTATTAATGATGAAGGATTGAAATATAATAAAAAGAAATTTATGTAATATACACTAAATTAATTTTTGATGAATCACCTTATTTTTAAGCAATATTTATAAATAAATAACAAAATGATTAATAATTTAATAAAGTATGATATAATAACTCGTTGATAACTAAAGAAAAACATATCAATCACTATTATATTAGCATAGGCATAGAATAAAAAATGTTATATATTTATCCTGTAACACTAAATAAGTTTTTATAAAATTAATATTTTAAATATAAAAACGTTTAAAATTTATTTAAATTTTACCTTTCTATTTTAATAATTAGATTTAACATTCTCCTTAAAAAGTTACTTAAACTATTAATATTATAATTAAATATCGTTTTGAAATTTTCTTTTAATAAAGTAAAAATATTAAACCATGAAGTTACGTCATGATTTATAAACAACATAACATTATATAAAATAATATTAAATTTTCACTAATCGAGTCAGAAGATTACATTATTTAAAATTCTTGATATAACCGTAGAATAATTTTAGACACTAGAATAACAAATATACAGAATACGCAACGAATAATAGTAGCTATAGGAGAGCCATGGTGAGATGTTTAGCTGTGTATGAGCTGGAGTTGGGTTTTTCGCATAAACAAAGGATATATCGGTTAATTCATTAAGGCCAGAATTTAGTGTTGACGATTGAGGAAATGAAAGAATGGTAAAGAGTAATTAAAGGGTAATACAAGTGGAAAAAATTTAATACGTTCCTGCTCACATAAGGCATGATTTCCAAGCAAAGCATTGCTCTTCTACGGACAGTAATTCGCTGGTACACCTTGTATAATTGTATAATTATCTCATTAAAGAAGTGATCTCAACCACTAAAACTTATAATCGATTACTTTGTATTTATAGCATACTATATATATATATTTTATCGTTTTCACAGAATTTTTTATTTAAATTTATTCAGGATATTACTGATAACTTTTTGTCTTTATAAATATATCTCAGTTAAAATTTAAATATATTGAAAAGAAACAAAATTAGAAATGTCCTTTATTTATTTTTTATTTATTAATTTATTATAAATAAAATGAATAAACATCTACAGAAAATTAATATAATAAGGCAAGAAAAATTTACTAGATTATACAACAAGACTTTTTTTTCAAATGAAATATATATATTTTAGAAATATATATAACATATATAGAAATGAAAACAAAGCTTATCATTTTAGCTTTCTAATAAATTGAATTCCTAATATACATGATGATGCATAGTAGTCACTCATCTAGCAAATGAATATGTTTTCAAACAAAAATATTAACTCAGAGAAAAATGTTTTCGATATTATTTTTGGAAGAAATTAAAAATTTCTAGTCATATTAAAAAGAAAAACTTGCTTATTTTTAACATTTAATTCAAGCTCCAAACGAAAACTTATGAAAACAAATTAAGTTGGCTTTCATAAAAGAGAAAAACATTTTTCATGTATCAAATGAAAAACATTTCTAATATGACTTGTGACTTTGGCAAAATGATTATTAAATTACATAACTTTTAATTGCTATGTAAATACTTGAAAGTAATTTCTTTTCTGTGAAAACTGAGTATATTTACTTTCTTAATACAAAGTGTTTATAAACTTTATCTTCCAAACAAATAATTCGCATTTACAAAGAAAATTTATTCAAAGCTAATAACAAAAAACAGATCAAAATAAAAACTACTTTTAATTTGATAATGAATCACATAACAACTTTTATTGTAATATAAATTATTAGACAGAAATAATAATTTTTAAAGTAATATTTGTGAATTATTGAATACTCTTTTAAATTTATTTATTTAAAATACAGTATTTAGTATTTCTTATTTAATGTTATTAAATATCAGAATTTAAAAAAATTATATCATTTTCTTTGATGCATTAACTTTCTTTAATCAAAGAAGCAAAGGAACACTAATTTTGAAGATAAAATAATTAAGTTCACCTATTTGGACTTTTCTGCAGAAAAAGTTAATTACCGGAATTCTTTCATAATTGATAATTTTATTAATAAGATTATGAAGGGTAAAAAAGCACATAAAAAGTACTGTAGAAGTCAATATTATATGAAAATAGAATTGTACTCGGTAAACTTGTTAATAAATTTACAGAAATTAATAATAAAAGTTAAGTTATTAACGTGAATGATTAATTTTATATTAAAAAGTAAATTGATAATTTCATAAAGATTGTAAGTTATAAAAATCTTTATATGCACTTATATTTTTTCAATACCATCACTACTGATTCAATATAGATCTCGACTTGAGATGCTTTTATGAGTATTATTCACGACGTCAGTACTCTGATGGTTTTACAGTTGAGCATAGAGTTACTAATCGGCAATGCTTTGTTTAACGCGTTACAATTTAATGAGAGAACAGGTCGTTATGCAATTAATCGAATTAATTTTTAGATTTAATTCATCTTGCTAATGATTATTTGTATAGAATTATAAAGTTTAAAAGCATTATCTTAATTGTGGACATTGCATTTGGCATGAAAATAAAATAAATCGTCAATATTATACGTGGTACGATCCAAAAGTTCGGGGACTGCAGTAATGTATGACAACAAAAGCATGTATTTAAAGTTACAGCGTATGAAATGGATTCTATCAAACCACCCCTACGTGTTCAGGTTGATTTTGCCCATGTCACATGATTAAACTGCGAGTGCTGTTGTTTTTTTTCGGAGATAGTTACTTTTGTTTTGCGACGTAATAAAAATGGAGTTTCAAGAACAGCGCTGCATCATTAAATTTTGTCAGCGTTCAGGTAAAACATCTATGAAGACTTTAAAATTGCTAAGAAAGGTGTACGGTGATTCTACCATGGTGAAATCAAAGGTTTAAAGAGGGCCGAGAATCTATCGCAGATGATGAACGCTCTGGTCGATCTTCGACTTCACGGAACGAGGAAAATGTTGAGTTGGTCTCTCAATTATCTAGACATTTTACGTCGTTTGAGGGAATTCATTTGTTGTAAACGGGCGCAGATCTGGCGAAGTGGAGACTGGTACCTTCTGCACGACAACGGACCTGCAAATCGGTCCCAAATGGTCACACAGTTTCTCGCCAAATCTCAAATTAATATGCTTCCACACCCCGCCTATTCACCGGAACTTAGCTCCATGTGATTTTTATTTGTTTCCATCAATGAAAAAGCATTTGCAGTGACGCCGTTTTGTGTCATCAGATGAGGTGAGAGCAGCATCGCAAGAGGCCTTACGGGAGGTTTCAAAAAAATGGCTTCCAGCAGTGCTTCCAGAAGTTATATTAGCGCTGGAAAAAGTGTATCGTTGCCCAAGGTGATTATTTTGAAGGTGGTTGTGCATCGGCAATATAAACTTTTTAAGGTAAGGAATTTTAAGCCATGTCCCCGAACTTTTGGATCGTACTACGTATAAGGAAATTTAAACATAACGTAAAACTATAATTTATAAATTATGCTTAAATACATTAAAATCATATGAAATAAGGTAAAATTATTCTTATGTTTCATAAAGCTAGAATGTAGAATTTGTTAAGCGCTTTCCAACATCAATTATCAATGTTAATCACTTTATATAAAATCCAATATAAATAATTTTTAAGTGAAAAAATCTTTTCATTTGAGCAAATTTCATTAATAAAAATATTGTTTTTCTTTCAATATAAGAATATTTTATATCAACCATTTCTTTATAAAATTCGTGAAATCTCACGTATCATTGAAAAATCAATCATCGTTTTATACGTGAATGGTCAAAAACTTTAAGATCTTTTTAAATAAATAATTATTAATATATGACTTCCATGGTAATAATTCCAGTTAATTCGATGAATAACCATACTTTTACTTTAATATTTACTTTAATATTTTTTAAAGTTGTATATTCTTTGATTTAACACAAATTTCCTCAACATTTAGTTTATTGTCGGTAATTTCTATTTCTTACATAAAAACATTTACAAATCATATTATTATTATATCTATTAGAAATATTATATTGAAATTTATCACAATAAGAAACATATGTTTTTATTGGTTTTCAGAACCTATACTTCTAAAAAGAATAGGAAGAGCTTTCAAATTTAATCATAAAGAGTGGCATTATAACTTATTTTATTAATTTTATTTTAATTATTTGCGATATTTGGATAAGAATATAAATTATTGGATTCTTTTTAGAGTATCGTTTGAATCATCAAAACTATAAATTTTTCTCTTATATCTTGTAATTCTAACTTACTTAAAAATTGTATCAGTTTATATTATGATGTATAATCTACTTATATTAAAATTTTTATAATAATTTATCAAAAATCATTACGTTTTAATTTCAATTCTTCTAAATTATCAAAGATTAGGAATTTTATAAGAAAATTGATAATAAAATGGATTTATTTTATGGCTTAAAAGTAATTTTTCATGTCATAAATGATTTAATTCTTAATTATACTTTATGATCTTAATTATAATTTATTGAAGTTTAATTTAAAATACTGAAATTATAGGAATCGATCTGAAAATAAATTGTATTTCATAAATCAATAATATTATTACCCATTGTTATCAAAATGCATTCACATATTTGAGGTTATTTAATTGAATAAAATTAACAGCTGTCGTTAAAGTTTAAAGATATTGATAAATATAGCAGTATATAATAAGCTTGTTTATTTAATTAAAAATATATATTATAATTACACTTATGTAAATTAAAAAGTTTATTTAGCAAATTATGAAAAAATATATTCGATTATTTACTTAACCTCTACTTATAGTAATCTTATGATTCTGAAATATATTTTAAATAAATGATTTAATGTTACTAATATTTTCAACACCATAAATAATCCAGATGTACAAATTTTCCTTTTTTCTCACAGCTTCTAGAAAACACTTCCTTCGGTTTTTTTCTTGTTAAGCAATTTTACTTTAAATAAGCTTAAACAAGAGAAATATTTATTTAGATAATCAAAAAATAATTTTTACGAGATTTCAAGATTACAAGAACAAATATGTTTCATCTACTTCGAAATATGATTGATGTTTCGAAGTAGATTAAAATTAAAAGATATCACTTAAAATAAATAATGAGTGATTTTAAATATAAATCATAAGGTTACATGTTAACGTTTAAATAAATTTTCCTACAAACTATTCTTATATTAATTTTGAACGAGTAATAATCAATGGCTTCTGTTTGTTTCAAACTAAAAGATAATAACCAGCGTTGATATTTCCTTCTAAATCAATTTCTTTTTCCAATATTTGGCTTGTCATCGTTACAGAGCAAGTGTCACATAGTTCACTATCATCAACTCCGCAGCTGCAAAGACTTGTACACGGTTCTAATCCGTACACAATTCTAACTTAATTAATTAAGTTTCACTATGATGTGTCAAGCATCAGCTCAATGAGTTAACCTAAACGTTATTGAAATGGAAAGTGACGAAACGAAGACAAAGAATTGATTCTGATTCAATTGAAACTGATAATCAATCAAACTGTCATAACAATTTATTTAAATTGATATTTAGTTTATATAAATATCGTAAATTTTCTTCAATAAAAACTGGATAAATTATCCTTCAAAACTTATAATATATTCAATTATCAAATTACATTAGGTAATTTTTCAAAATATAGTTTATGTAGTAATAATGTCAGATAATCAATCATAATTCTAGTAAAGTGTTTACGCGTATATAGAAAATAAACTAACACAATATAATAGAAAACAAAAGTAAAATATAGAAGTTTTTTAAAACTGTTTATTTATCAGTTTTCAGATAATATTGCAAGACATATAAAAATTATTTTTGGGTACTATAACGATTCTTCTTGNTTGTAAAACATTGATTTATTAAAATTTTATTACCTTTTTTTATAAAAACACAATTATTAATTTGATGAAAAAAAATAAGAAAAAATTAAGTTAAAATTGATAGTTAAGTTATAGACAGATAACTCAAAAATAATATGCTAAATTATGAACCAACATTTTTCACATGATAAATAAATTTAAAAATATAGTATTTGAAACTGATTTTAAAAAATGGACTAGTTAATTATTTAAAAGTTATTTAATAGAATATTTCAAAATTTTACTTAAATAATTTTTTTACTTTTTTTAAAAAACCATCAGAAATATATTCAAATTAATAATTTAATCTATATTACAATTCCAATGCAACATCATCAATGGATGTAGAATATATATATATTTTTTATATATTTGACTTGTAAAAAATACCTGAAGAATTGAATTTAACCTCTGTTAGCACTGTAAAATGGTGAAATTTTTTCTAAGATTAATGATAATTCAAATATAATTAAATAAATAATAACTATCTGAATTCCCTGTTTTTAGCGATCAATATCTCTAAACCAAAATAATTATATTTAGAAATACAGTAATGTTAAACTTCCAAAACAAGAAAATCATATTATTTAAATAATCAATCTCTCACCTTAGTAAATGAAATAAAATATTTAGGAATATCATTCAATTGGAATTGTAACTTTCAACTGCACTTGAAAAATCTAACTACAAAAATTAATACTTTAATAGATAATGTTATTTATTTATGTGCAACTTTAAAAATGACAAATATAAAACTACAGATGAAATTATTTAACCTTCTGATTATCCCTTCAATATAATTATGCAAGCCCTATTTGAACAATAGACTTATTATACGATTTAGAAAAATTCCATGTTATTTACTTATGAAAATTATATAAAATAGATTTCTGCTTGAAATTTGCATATTTAAATATTAGAGTGATACCTTGTTTAACTACTCGTTTTTTTTACTTACTTCTATGAATACAGTTTTTATGAAAATTATATAAAATAAATTTCTGCTTGAAATTTGCATATTTAAATATTAGAGTGATACCTTGTTTAACTACTCGTTTTTTTTACTTACTTCTGAAGAACATTAGCATAGAAATTAGGAAAGAAAATTTGCTCGGTTTATAACCATACCTAAATAAATTTAACATTTTTCTAGCTTATAAATCATTTTTGTGGTTTTTTTCTATTTAAATTACAACTTATAAATATGGCTATCTTCTTGTAAAGAAGTTAAGATTCTTTTAGTAATTAATTCGTTGATTTTATCAAACGTTGAGAGTTGTTTTTCTATAATTTCTTTTTTTTTATTTCATACACGCTACTATTTTCTTGATCAAATGTTATTATCGATTTGGTCACAGGTTTAATCATCTGTCCTATTCGAAATTTTCACTTGGTACGTAAAATTCCGGAGTTTTTCTTGTATCTATACCATCTATCATCTGTGACAGCATTTTTTAAACCACATCTAGGTTTGTCCAATGCTTTACTTGCATTTTCTACTCCTTATCTCATCGAAAGTAATTTCTTTTCTAGAGTTTTTATAAGAAATATACGGTAAACTTATTAAATAATTTTATCGTAATTCCCTGTAATGTTCATGATGTAACAATTTTCTTATTTTTCCTCATTTTATCTTTTATCCCTTAACAGTTTTACAAAATCCTAATTCAGGATTTTTTTTAATGTTATCGATTTTTTAACTTTCTTGTCGAATCTCTTCAAAATAAATAATAACAGCGATTTCTTTTTTAGATATGGAACTTCAGAAATAACTTCTTAAATTTATCTTTATTTTATTAATATTAATTATGTGCCTTTTAAAATATTCTAAAATTAAATTAAAATTATAGATATAAAAGGTATATTGAATTTTTAATATTCTTCTGCTATTAAACTAATATCATACGATGTTAAATAATTGTAAAGTAAGATTCAAAAACTTTAAAAATGCTTTAAAGAAAACTTGACCACTAATTTTTACAAGTAAGCTTAGTAGCTCTAATAGTATTTAAGGCATTATTTCGATAAAATGCCTTAGACACGACGGAATTTACGACAGACATTGGGTCGTTTAAAACACGTTATTCTTGACAGAAAAGACCTTGCAGTCGCTCTTTATTGCTATCATTTGTTTTAGAAAATGTGATACTACGGGTTTTCTAAGAGCTAAAATGTTATGAAAACAAGATTTCTTAGCAACAAATTATACAGCACTTAGCTAATTCCATGTTGTGTTAAAGAAAACGCGTACCTTGTTACAATTTTATTTAAAATACTCTAATGTTAATAAGCGAAATTCAATTTTTTCATTAATAAATATAATAAAGTGATGTTCTTATTTCGTTATACTTAAAAATATAGAAGTTTTTTAAAACTGTTTATTTATCAGTTTTCAGATAATATTGCAAGACATATAAAAATTATTTTTGGGTACTATAACGATTCTTCTTGAATATGAACATCTGTCTGATGTAATTTTATCACGAGAGAAAATAAAATTCGACATTTGCTCCTTTAAGTCGTGCAGGCAATTTGTAACAGAATCTGGATTTTCTTTTAACATAACAAAAGTTCGTTTTGATGGAGGAATTCAACACCGAAAAGAGAATGAATGGTTTGACCTGAGGGGCATCTTACAAAACTATTTCTGACAAGAGAATGAGGTTGAAAGATGTAATCTATCGTACCATATGGGTTATTTGATATTTTTGATTTTACATTAAAAAATTTCATTTTTCACATCGCCTAATTCTAAAAAGGCTTTTCAAACTTGAGATATATCTCTACATTTTATGTTTTTATTTAAAGTGCTTTCATCGACAAGAAAAACTACGTAGACAATAAAAAAAAGNAAAAAATAAAAAAAAGTATAATAAGCTGACATATCTTGTCTGTATTATTTAATATAATTGTGATAAAATAATTAAAAACTTTAGAAAGATAAAACAGAATTTGGATTAAATTTAGGAAAATAATAAGCTGTCAGCGATTGTGATAGGACATTTTAATGGCTGAAAACGTTGACTTGAAAAGTTACTTTATTACTTTTAAACTAATATCGAAAAATCTTAATGAAATTATTTAATATTTTAAAAATTATATTAATATAGTTAAATATTTATTAACTTAACAAAATGAAAGTAAAATCTGACAAAGAAAATAAATTATCTTTGATTCTTCTTTAAAGGACATCAGTAAATTAATTTAGAAGTAAAATACGTTTATATTCGTCCTAATAAGACTAAAATTTTATAATATATTATAAAAATAAGCAATTCTACAAGTTTTGTGAGATCAATGAAATCGGATTGATCTCGTCATCTTCCAAACATGGGGATGAAATGAGGAAGAGTGTTAAGAATTGAGAGTCGACAGAATGTATCCGGATTTCTTTGAAAAGAAGACGAGAAAGAGCTTAAAGGAAAAGAATTTTTCATTTTTCTCTTCCTCTACATTGATTTCTCTTCTCCAAATGAAATAATAAAATAATTTTTCTTAAAAATTAGCCATAAAATAAAATTTTTTAAAATATTCATTCATGTAAACATTAAAGTGATCAAGCACTTATAACTAGTCAATACTAATAAAACAAACTGGTAAACAATTTAAATAATTCAAAAATTATATATTTTTTTTAAATTAAATATATTTTACAATTCAAAGATAAATCTTTTTAACACATACGCAACATATTTACTTATACAATACTTTAATAATTAAATTTCCGAAAAGAATCTTTAAAAATAGCAAAAACCAAAATTATACTTTTAATTTAAGTATTTTGTGTAAATATTTTAGTATTTATAAAACTTCAGTCGATAAACTTGTTTTCATAATTGTTATTTACATTTAACTTTATAAATATTTATATTAAGCAGTATTAAACATTTATAAAATGTAGCTTTATCATATTATCTATTTAGTTAAAAATTAACTTAAGAACAAATTTAAGAAGTTGAAATAAATATTTTAAAACCAAATAAAATTAATATGGAAATATTTGATGCATTAAATATATTTCTGTGTAAATAATTAAGATAAATTATTGTTATTTCTATAAAACAAATATTCTATATAATAAAATTATAAAGAAATGAAATATTTTTAAAATTTACAAATAAAATAGTTAAATTATTACTTATTCGAATATATATACTGTATATATATAAAGCTTATTTAAGATGATATAAAGTAGAAATGTAGACGTTTTTAAATAAGTATTTTTATTCTTTACAATAAATATAACAGTTGAAGTCGAAATATCGATCTCTGCCACAAAATAAGCCTACTTTTCTTTAGTGTATAAAAGTTGAAAAAAAAATAATAAAATAGGAGGAAGAGGAAACCTCAAATTGATAGAGACTGCATTTAACTCTTTCCAAAACTGACTACAGTGCTAAAGGTAATATCATAGTATAGAAAACATCAACATTTTATGATTTCTACAATATTCAAATAACTAAATATTAAAAAATATTTTTCAATATATTCAACATTAGTTGAAGTAAATATTATACGAGATTATTACTATCATTTAACCACTCTTTTGTAGTCTCGTTTATAATCTGAATTGAATAATTCTTGACTTTTACAGGAAAACACACTGTTTAGACTTAAATAATAGGAAAATTGTGAAGTTAGATTTTTGTTAAATAAACAATTATTATTATTATTATTGTTATTCAATTCTATCAATACATATATTTAATTTTAAAATAAATTAATAGCTTAGTTATTTTTGTAAAATAATTAATGAGTAACGTTTTCTAAAGAACTCTAGTGTTATATTTTAATTCAATAAAATTTTTCTTTCCGTTTCCAGGCACAAAATCGTATCGTGACACATCTGTAAAGAAGATAATCTCACAGTCAGAGAAAATCTAATAAAAGAAGGAAAATCATCGCTGCTCATGATTAACCTAAGGTTGATAAATGAGAATACGCAACTGTATAACTATTTGATCAGGAACATGAATGAATATCTATCATTGGTTACAGAAGAATATATAGCAGAATTAACTGATGAAATATTAAAGTGTAATTAGATATTTAGATCAATACTTTTGATTATGTAAACGACAAAATATAAAAGTAATTTTAAATATGAATTTAGAGAGGGAGGGAGGCAGAAAAAATTAATGTTCATTTATGAACAATTTTGAATTTATATTTTATATAAAGCAATTTTAAAATTATTATATCAGTCTCAAATAAAAATGTAGAAATGAAAAGTAATAGTAAATATATTGTTTAGATTTATAAATATAAATTAAGTTTATAACAATTTAATAAGTTTATGTTTTTGTCATTTATTTTTATAACGTAAATTATTAATCAATTCTGTTTATTTTTAATGTTACGCATTACCAACGTTAAATTATTTTTATTTATTAGCTCGTTTGCTGAATTTCTCAAGAATATTATCAATAAATTTCTTAACGTTACTTTTTATCATTTATATTACCGTAACAATTGCACTCAATATTATTCCCAAATATTATTACTGAAATAAAAATAAAAGTAATCTTAACATTTAGAATTATTGGAATCTTATAAAAATAAATAATCGAAATATTTAAATGCTGAAAATATTTTAAAATATTTTTCGGTAAGGAAATATATCGTTATACTAAATGGCTAAGCGGTGACGATAAGCGATCTAGGTTAAAACTGCTACGAAAATATTAAATAGTTATACTTTCTATGAATCGTGTTAAATCTACCGAATTATTTAAGCATTCGTTATGCGATTCGATACGGTTTCATTTATATTCCTTTCAAATTCCATGTTTCCGTCTTTACCATTTTAAAGATCTGCAATACATTCAATCAATAAACAAATTTTTAAAAATGTTTATAAGAAATATATCATGTCTATACAGTGTTATAAAAATTGACAATTTATAAATATAAATCCTTATAATTTTTAAATAAAGCGGAATATTACTTTAAATATTCTAACTTCACAATTTTCAATTCGATTTAATAGAGTATTTGCAACGAATAATAACCTTTCGCGATATAAACCTTCTTTAAATGTAGTTTAAGGTGGCGTAAAACTATAGCAGCTTTTTTTTAAATTAGATCTTTTTAAATTTTCAAATCAGCAATTTATAGTTTGATTGCACCTTTCTAAATTTACATATCTCTTTTAAAAGCTTTCTCTTTTCGGAAATCTTATCCATTTCTTTTTGAAATGCCTATTATATTTTTAAGAGCTTTTCTTTAAAAAATCATTTATTTTGTTTATTGATGTCTCTTTCTATAAACTTTATCATTTAATTTGCTACACTTTTTTAAAATTTATAATGTAAGGATTAATTAATTAATTAGCGTATAAAAATAAGATGTGCCTAAAATCTTGTTTTTACATTGTGACCATTTTAATTCTTATTATTCAACTAAATAAAATTTTATTGAATATAATTTTTTAAAAGTTTATTAGTTAATTTATTTATTTCAGTAGAATATTCAGTTATAGGTTTAACAAATAGAAATATCACATTTTTTCGCAGAACAAAGTAATACAAAACTTATAATTCGTTTCTATAAAATTGATGTTTAGAGCTAATGAAATGTAATGATATCTTACAAGAATTATTTTGAACAGTCATTGAACATCAGTAAGTTTCGTACATTCCACTTCATTTCAAGCGTTACTATTATATTTTTATTGATTAAACACTCCATTATTAATTTTACTGTTATACTGTACATTCATTATCAAAAAATTTACTCACTAAAAAAATGCGTTTGAATCGAATGAAACTTTATTTTTGCGAACCTAATAACGATGATAATAAGTGATTACAATATCTTAACGAAAGGACAGTTTTCTGTAAAACAACATTACAATTTAAAAGAATCTTTAATTCCTTCGAGAATTTCCTCGTGCCTAAATTATACAGAAATATTCTGAGGCAGATTTTCCCACAGATTTTCCAGAAATTTGTCCTGCCATATTCCTCACACTAGTACATGGCCGAAGCTGATGTCCTATTTAGTTTCACAAATTCTCGGAGCGTAAGAAATGTGGAAACTGGGCAGACCAAGCAAGGGTGATGGACACATTCCAGGATATCCCTAACTGTGTGCAACAATTACGTTGAAAAATTGCTGTTTACACTCTACCATGAAAGGCTACAAGGGAGTATAGAATTTTCTAGACCTTCAATGACGCTCGTATCCTAACTAGTGATCAACTGTAGTGCGAAATGGCTTCCAAGATCAGCAGGTCAGCAGTGAGGATAGATGTGCCGCTCAACAGTAAAGGTGGGACTGAAGTGCCCACCAATGGTTCTACACACTCCAACACGTTTGTCATCCGTTCCCAAATAGAACTAAAATTCATCGTAATAACGATCGGCAATCAATCTGTAGTAGTCAATCTCTATTACGGCACCACTGAAACGAAATTACGCAGTTTTCTATAAAGTCGGCTCTCCTTGGCAGATTGCCAATATTTCGCGTTACCGCATTCTAATAAACGAACCCAGACTATGGCCGGGGACTTCGCCACTTAGAGGTGTCATCTCCTTGCTCATTAGCAGAGACGATGTTGGGGTGTTGATGGCAAGAAGCGTAGCAACCATTGTGCTTAAAAATTTGTCTTTCCTCGCGACTTGCTACGAGCACGGAAAGAGAGAGGGTTTTGTAGCGAGATATTTTCCTGTCTCTGGATACAGGACAAAGATGATCATCTCTCCTGATTCAGTCTGGAGTGTCCACAGCATGATCGTCGTTGGGGTTAGGCACACTTATGTGTGTCTTCACGTATTCATTATCCTCAGCCCTCCTCACAGTCACGAGTGCAATCGGATCACAACAGTAATCATCTACATATCTGTCTGTGGCATACCTATACGCTAAGTATTGCAGTAATCGTTAATTCTATCTGGTTGTGTAACTTTTTCAATGAATGTGTATGTCTCAATTTTTAATTTTAGAAAAAGGCAGTAGTTTCCACATAATATAATTAAAATATTACTTTTATTCAAAAATGTGAAACATGTACTTAAATTTCAGTTTCATCTAATTATTGATTATGTATATCTTAAGAAATTTATAAAAAACTGAAAGGTCTTATTGAATTATCAGAACTATACGTAAGGATTATATCAATACTTGACTCTTTCCGTCCTAACACTATGCGAGTACTTTACGTCATATTCCTGATGGGTTTGACTGAGCCCAGGCGGCCAGGTATGACTTGGAAGGCCGCCGAGGCTTAGATTGCCGTCTAAGTAATGATTTTAAAAAAAAGTTTTGAAGAGGTACTTTTAAATTTTGTGGTAATTATTTTCAATAATTCAGAATATATTGATAAATAAAACAAATTCTTAATGCAAAAATCACGATCTCAGGTTAAATTTAAAATAGAAAGATAAAGAACTTTGAACATATTGCATTAATTAAGAAATCATCTTCAGAAACTTCAAAGCAATGACTTATGAAATTATTACTTTGACGTTTGAAATGATGACTATCAAATATCATTGGTAATGAATAGAGAGTGCATTATGATTTCATAATAAACAATCATTATTACACTTTCAAAATACTATTTAATCATACACTAGTTTATGATTAAATAGTTGTTTTTAACATGCTTACTGAGATATAAATAAATAAAGTATATAATAAAACAAAAATATATACTGCTCTTTTGTTAATAAAGTTGGTAGAGGATAAAGTAAATAAATACTAACAATTATAATTATATTTACTTGTAATTAGATAATTATAAATACAAGAAAAGATTGATTAAATTTCTCATAATAAGGAGATACTATATTTTCTGAAAATATTTTAATAAATGGTTAGTAGAATTTGAATGAAAACCATTAAACAATTTAAACATTAATAATAATGTAATATTAAAATTGTAATGATTTTAAAATAATGATTTTTTAAAATATTAATACTTCAATGATCCAACTATTGAATCCAGCTTCGTACTAAGAAGCAGGAACCTATCAGAAATTGACAGTTTTATTCAATTCAAATGCAATAAATGAGCTCATGCGTTTATTTTACTAATACGAAACACATACTTTTTATTACAGATTCTAAAATACAGTCGACCCCCCTATAACACGGTAGATACGTTCCGAGTTTTATGAATCCAACTTTTACGAGTCCAGTCAATCACAGCCCGGCACGTATGCAGTTTACGGACTACGGCTGTTTGAAAGGTTTCTTCCTTAAAATTAATCGATTTTAGACTAATTCGACTCAACATTTCCAAAATAAGTATAATTTTTTGAGAACAATCCATATAAACTATGCTATAAACAAAAAATTGTAGGATTACTTACCGAGTGTGCACCGTTCGACTACGCCGTTGCTTAAGCTTGTTTTCGTCGTGGAGATTGTCATCGAATGGCGCTCGCGTGCTTCCTGATAAATTATTTTTTTTGCGAAAAATTCGCTGAACTTTGGAGACATCATTAATATAAATATAATTTTTATGGACGTTAAATAATAAATGCTTTTTAGTAGGTCCGCTGCTCGTTTAAACTCAACGGTTTGTGCAATCCTGTCGCAACACGAGTCGGCGATTACGTTTTACCGAATTATAGGAGATTTTTTAGCATGTTTGTACGAATACTGTCGCAATTTTTTCGCCGTGATATAGAAATCCGAACTATAGGAACCCGTGTTATAGGGGGGTCTACTGTATTAAAATAGTCTAGTTAAAAAATAAGTGATTCTTAATTTTATTTTAGTATTTAAATACATTGTATAAGTTTTTAAATTTATTCATTTTAAAAATAATGCAAAAGTCTATCAATTAATGTGTAATTAGCAAAAAAGCAGGAATTCAGAGTAGGGTTGATTTGTTCTAATGGTTAAAAAGAAACAAAAAACAAATCGCTAGATGATGCGCGAGTGAGACATGTTTGTTCCATAATCTTAACATTGTATATTTTCAGCTTTTACCATGTCCGAACGGTTTTGAAGTTTTCATTTCTGATTGCAATGGACTCATCTACAAATCAAGGTCTTTATTCTGACACCTGAACTATGTTTGTATCCTGAACCGTTCTCTCAAACGAAATTCGAAGGTATTTGATTTTACAAAATTAATATATAGATGGTTAATTATGAATTTTCTAAACATAATTAGCATCATGATTTGAATTCTGTTATATTTTTACAACTGATCATTGTTTCAAAATGCTTTATAAAAATTTATAAGATTATACTGTGTAACTGACACTTTGTACCGTACATGTGCTTGGTCGAGTGGCCAGTGGCGCGAAGCTACTGTTCTTGGAATTATGACTTAGCACCCCTAAGGCAGAAGCCCTCTAGCCACAGAAACGGTAGTCGTTGCGAGAGAAATCCTGCGCGGTACGAAAGGAACCGCAGGATCAGACACTTGGTGGTTTTGTCACTTATTGTTAAAACGTCGGCGAGTGCGAGAAGCAAGAAGAACGAACGTATACCCCAGAATAGATTTGAACCTTGGGGTACGGACTCACCATTTTGAACTTGTGCCTGGCTAAGATTCCCGTTAGCCGTAACATACTGTACTAAAGCATTGTATGATGAAATACATAATATAAATGGTAATTAAAATTAATAATATAGAATTATATAATATGATTAATGATATTACAGTAGTCCTACTGTAAATGACTTTATGAATTATAAACTGTCATTGTTAAAATTCTTTGCAATATTAGTAAAATAATACAATACGCAGAAACGATCCTGATTACTAACATTTTTTTGTATCACGATATACAACAATAATGATTTTTAAATAAAGTTTCTTGGTATTTAAACGTTTATTATGCTTAAAATAAAATAAATAAATAAATTAATTAATTGATAGTAGAAAATTAAAAATTTATATGATTAAGATGAGAAATTTATTTACAAATACAATAAAATATTAAAATTTATATTCTATTTCCACAATAAAAGAAACTTTAATACATATCACGGCTTTAGCATTATTTTATAGTTAACTGACTTTTAATATTAGCATTTTCACGAATGTAGAATAGATCACCAAAGAAAAGTTTGTCGAAAAATGAGTTATAAATCCTTTTGATATGTAGATGATTATCATGAATTTTATCATTTAATTTGTTCTATTTGTTAAATAAAAGTAATAAGCTGTAAATTACTATTTACATTTAACATGTTTAAATTTGATGCTTTCAATCTTTCTTTCGATGAAGTATTTTTATGAATTTATTTCAGCACGAATTTTGAATGTAAAATGCTTCTTCGTAACTATAACCACAGATAGTCTATATAACGTACGGTATTTTCATTATGAATGAAAATACGTTATATATGTGTATATGTGAGTATAGTTAGAAAATGTGAAAATCTATTTGTGTGGGAATAATTTTTCACAAAAGTTAGGAGATATGAGATATAAAAAATCAATCTGTAAATCTTTTAACTTGAAATAACATGTTACGTGGTCTTTCTCTTCCACTTTTGTAACTAAGGCGAGTTCGCTCCACTCGGGTTTTCCGTTTCGATGGACTTTCTTTTTTGTTCTGAACCAGAGAGGTCTCCTTTTCAATTACTTATCTAAGGTCGACACTGTATCATCTTTATATATTTATACGCTCATTAAATTTTCTGTTTTAATTCACGAATTTACATTATCTTTTGTATTACCTGAAATCAAAAATCCTTCTTTTAAATTTATATTCTTTTTCAAAGTTTTCGCGTGATTCCAATTGCATTTTTCGAAATCTATCTAGTATGCGTGATTCGAATTAACTTTTTCAAAATCTTCACGTGTTACAATTTAATTGCTATACCTCTATATCTCAATCTGTTTTTTCCCCATTATTTTAAATCAATCTATTTCTAGATAGCAGTGGCAATACTTTGAAATCCAAAACACGAAATTTATATACGATTTTCGAATGTTCAAATATAACGAATGATTAAAATCCAATTGAGAAAGAAAAGTTTACTTCAATTTCAAAAAGTAATAGTTCAAAGAAACTATTTCAGAAAAATATTTTCAAATCTAATCCAATTGGAAGAATCTTTTATTCGAATCATATTTCTTCAATCTTCTTCTTTCTTTTACTTTAACTATTGCAGATTGTATTTATAAAAACTATTGAGAACGTTTTTATGCCTTTCTCAATTTATATTTAATCTTAATTTAATTAGATTTCTTTAAATATTTTGGTTATATATTAAACATTTACTTATTTAAACTTCACCGAAGTTAAATTGAAACTTTGTTGAATAATAATTACAATATCTCTAATGAAATGGTACGCAAAAAACGAATCAGATCGTTTGATTATAAAATCTTTTTGAAATAGAATATCCCAGTTTTTATACCAAGATAATTTGAAAAAAATTAGAATTAATGAAGTTAAACATTACTATTCTATTTTTACTTAATAAGATTTTTCAAGATTACTTATTACTACAGAGTTTTGGAGGTACCGTCACGAACACTACTATGATATGGTCGAAAATAATTAATTTATTACGTCAAGTTCAATTTAGTTTCTTTATCTTTTATTATATTAGTTGCAATAAAGAAAGTGTAAGAAATGGATTATACCAGATTTTAATATATTTCTGAAAGCCTTTCTTTATGGTATTCAATTTTTTATCGTTTCGAAAAATAGTCTTTAGATCTAAGGATTCAAAAGATATTTCGTAATGCCAGATATACTTTTTCCACTTTGGAATACATTTCGATTAGAAAAAGATTGTATTTATTTATTTAAAAAGTTGAAAACTTAAGTTAAAAATTACTGTGGAATCTATTCTATAAATAAAACCACATTTCTTTTATATTCATACTTTTAGAAAAAGATTTTAAAAATTTATATTTCGTGTAACATATTTCTGGAAGTTATAATGTGTGTTGTTTATCTTAATTTTACATCTATCCTATAGTTATTCGTTTAAATTAAACAAACAGTTATTAGTTGGCAAAATTGAAATACTAAACTAAAATAGTTTACATGATTCTTGTTATTAGAATTTCTAATTAAGCTATTGAAATGCATGGATATTAGATTTGTAATGTCTCTCCTAAATTTAATATACTTCTATCTCCATTTAGTTTGGCTATAATAATCTCAAAGAGAATAAAGACTATTTTAATGATATGCTTCTCCAGCTCTCTTTGCAGTTATTCAACTATCCGGCTATCTTTTTCTGATATTTTATGTTACTATGAATTGTAGGATAATTATCTTCCTTTTGTACTTTTTATTTTCATTTTAAAGTACACACAAAACATATACTCATGTCTAAAATATTGAACTAAAATTAGTAGACTTTACGTTTTTAGTAAACTATGAAAAGTTTTTAAATGTATTTAACCAGAGCAATTTGATATATTTTTAGTTCACATAAAATATATGCAATACATATTGATATGGTCGAAAATACATTGTAAGTTCATCAAACTTATCAAAATGCAATTATAAATAAACATAATGTTTTTATAAATATATAAAACGTTATGTTTTATATATTTATAAAAACGAATACATTTAATATTTTTAGAAGTCTATATTACAAGAAGCACATTATTAATTTTTATATTTTGCTTTAATTCAACTGGATTAATAGTATAAGGCAACACGTTGGTGATCTGTCAAGAGAATGCCTATTGTAAGGATTTTCCATGGAAAACTCCTATTTAGATGACAGACACGTGAAGAAAGCCGGGATGCTCCTAGTAACCAATCCAACAGGCACGAACCTGTAACCAACTACCAGTGTACCGGGGTTTCATCCACTTAATCACTGTGGGCACTTTTCTGTAATTGTAAAATATATTTTGATAACATTAAGGTATTCTTAGATATAAAATAAAATAAAAAATCATTTTTATTCCAGAAAGTCATTTTATAATATTTAAGATAGATCGAGAAATGCATTTTTGGCCTTAAAACAAATCTTTGTAAAATATATTCTAACATATTTTCATAAAAGTATTTTTTACTCAAAGGAAAATTATTTTACATCTTGTGAAAAAAATGCAATCGTTTAACTTTAAAAATTGTGATAAAAATTATTATTAATTTAAAAGAATTATTAAGTTTTAAGAACAGAATAATCTTAATTAAAAATCTTCAAAAACAACTTTTTTCAAGCTATTACGAATATTATAATATAAATCTTCAATCTTATACTTAATGATATAAATTTAATTGTATAAGTTCTATAAACGCTTTTCGAATAAATTTTTTATCTGTTTCGAAACAAAAATTTCTCGATTCCAAATTATTAAAGCATATTCATCAGAAATTCATTTCGGTACCTTAGAGTATTGATCTAACGATATTAAATTGAATATAGATGTCAGCATTTCATATTATGCCAATAAGCTATATGTAATTTTTTTATAAATGATACAGTTTTAATTAGAATTTATTTTCATTACTTAAACAATTAAAATAAGAAAATTACTGATTTTCTAGGAACAAATAAAACTTATTTAATTAAAAATTCAATTTCATTTTTCGTCAGCATCGATTTTTGTAATATGATTTCTTAATAAATAATTTTTATATCGAAAGCTATGTGGTTTAACAGCTTAACAGCTTAAAATAAATACTTTTTATTCCGATTCACAATAAAACTTTTATTGATAAATACTTTTTATATAAAAAATCTATAATCGAAAGAATTGGATTTGTGTGTTTTTTTGAAAAAAAATGCAATTAATTTTAATATTTTTAGAATAAATTAAAAAATATGATGGAAATTAACTTCTCAACCGATAAAGAAATTACAATTATCATAACAGTTTAAATTTTTTAAATATTAAAAATTATTACAAAAATATATAATTTATATATTTAGCTTTCTAAATATTTAATTTTTCTATTGCATTTAGAATTTTCCATTAAAGTATTATACATGCATTCCGAAAATTTTTAAACTAATCGAAATTTCAGAAAGATAGCCTCAATGCATTTGCTTGAAACTACCTTGCATAAAAATTTTCTATTCTTTTAAATTAATGATTGAGCAACGCACGCAATGTTGCAGGAAAGAAACATTTTTAGAATTGCCCACTTTTTGAAATAGTGGACAATTTACAGAATTTTATTTATAAATTGTTTACAAATATAAACGTTGAGGCATTTTACGAAAACTATGTTCGTATTTGTTTACTTTTTCAATATCAAACATTGGTCATTTAAAGCACTACGTTTACTCTTATATTTTATCAAAACAAAGTAAAATTGTAAAAATTTATTCTGAAAAATTCAAAAACATTTTTCAAGTTGTGCAAATCCTAAGATTATATACTTTTATTTTAAAATTGCTCTCTTAATCATTAATAAATAATTTTAAAAAACAACATACTGATATATAAATTTATAATAAAAAATATCTAAATAAGAATTAGAATTTATGTTTTTAATTTTTAATAGTAAACATATTGAGACTTAAAACTACATAAAGCTCTATGAGATTTTAAATTCTTCCTATAGTCTAATTTATCCTTATTATTTTTCTATTTAAATTTTACATAGTGTTAAATCCATAAAAAAGTATTACTGTTTTCAATTTTTGTGTCTTGGGCAATATATATTCTATAATATTTCATAACTAAAATGTTAATTTCATTCCATACTTTATCTATACATAAAAACTGCTTGGTTGTAATCAATCTTTCTTTAGAAAAATATACGAATTAAGTTCTTAGAAATTTTTAAAATAAATTTAAAATTTATTTATATTAAACATAAAATTAAATATTATAAATATAAAAAATAACTGTTTTGTGCTTTGTTTAAATAGTTTTAACTCTGATATTTGATGAACGGAGTNTATTTGTGGTGTACAGAAGATTGTTTTGTGCTTTGTTTAAATAGTTTTAACTCTGATATTTGATGAACGGAGTTAAGATTAGCAGACAAATCTCATTTTCATTTCATGAATGACATTAAAGGAAAACATTTTTATATTTAGAATAAGAGAAATGTTTAATGTTTCCGGCGAATTAGTTGATTTACATTTAACAAGTCACTCGGTGAAATAATTGATTTAATCGTTGAATTTATCATAGTCTCAAGACAGTCAATTGAAATTCATAGAAATTAATTCATGAAATTATTAATGCACAATATAATTTATAGAGAAACGAGTAGTTTTAAGTTTAAATTAAATATTGTAAAAATTTTTATTAAAAGTTTGAAATAATATAAAACCGGAAAAGTGAGTTGATAATATGTTACTACAGGAAAATTTTCTGGTGATACAATAGCGTATAACATAATTATAGTGCTGTTTTCAGATATAATATTGATATATATGAATTATTTAACAATTAAGAGTACATTTCGGTATTACGAAATAAAACTTTCTCTTCTTAATTTAATTCTTGTTTCCGAAATATGAATTCTTGTATTATTTTCATATTTGAAAAATAGGAAACATTCAAACTAAAGTTTTGTAAAATAATTAATAATTATATTAGCTTCTTGAAAATAATGAGCAATGACAATTTTGTGAGTTCAAGTAGAAGGAAAAAGTAACGAATATTATTTAATAAAATGTAATTATGATATAAATCTAAGACTGCTGTATGATCCAAACACTTTAACATTTCTTAATATGATATTATAGCGGAATACTCTATTAAAACAAAAGAACATATAAACTCGTATAGAAGTTTGAAGAGAGCTTTGAATATGAAATGAGTTGCCTCTAATCTTCTTTTCAAGCATTTAACAATGGACGCTTTTCCTATTAAATAGAGCATATCATACATTACAAATTACTACGCCTTGTGCATGTGAATGACAGTTTTAGCATTATGAATTAATAGAAACAATAGACACGTATCTCAGTTAATAGACAATATTTCAAATACTCACGTATAAAATTCAGCTTGGATAATTGTATAAAACAATACAGACAAAAAATTTGACGAATTTTTTTAACAATTATTGAAAACAAAAGAAATATTCTGTTTTCACAAATATCATGTAATCAACACAATCTAATCACAATAATACTAAGATCTTTAATAATAATAACTCAAGGTACTGTAATTGTATTTAAAACATAACATACTGATATAAATTGACACTATTAATCACGAAACTTTTGCGTTAATTTTCTGAAATTATCCGACTAGAATTATATATAACACATAAATACATTTCAGCTATAATATAAAACAACTTTCTCTCAAATGTACAACTGTTTTTTTTTTCTTTTTTTTATTCACGGATTTGTAGATAATTGCAGTGTTAATTAGTTTCTTATCAATTGATTTTTCACAAATATGTTTAACAAAGTAAATATTAGACACGAAAAACACAAATATGATTTTAAAATGGGTAATTTTAATTTGTAATATATTAAGCTTTAAAATTTAGACATCAAACTTACATACAAATCATACTACACATATTTTCATATATATATTTTATTTTTCATTTTATATAAGAACTAGCTGCAAGGACCCGCTTCGCTGAGTTTTTATTTGTAATATATTTTTTAATATATATATATATATATATATATATATATAGCCTTTGATATGAATTATGCTAATCGTCATCTTACAAAAAAAGACGATATTCAATATTTTGAGATAATCTAAGTTACTAACACACAATGATATAAGAACAATTTTTTCACAGTTTAATATTAAAAAAATAATTATTAAACAAAATTAGACATTACATATACAATATTTGTCTGCTTATTTTATATTCTGAGAAATTGTAAACATTAAACAGGTGTTGTTAATTGTTAATAAAGTCTTATTTCCATTTGACTTTGTCTTGAAAAATTATAAGTTCACTAATTTACTCAGCTTATTACAGATACTCACTAACAGAGTTTTTAAATAGTGAGTATCTGTACATTCAGATTAATGATGCTGGACTTTTAGTTTTGAATTCATTCCCTTAGATAATTATGAAAATGATCCACATGAAATGTGAATAAGCGATGAAAATTTGCATATAAAATGACAAATATCTCAGTAATGGATATCTAAAATTTTAAATAGAAATACAAAAACCTATAAAACTAAAGCTGTATACAAGTGTATTAAATATAGTCAAATATAATAAAGATTATGTCAAAATACTTTAGACATAACTTGCTACAGACTACCTTAAAAATTTTTTTATGTATTAAAGATTATATATAAAATTTTCACTTCTAAAAATGCTTATAAATAATTTATCAAAAAATTTACAAGATAATTTATTTGTAATGAAATCATTTTTGCCATGTCAAACTATATTTGACAATTAAATCTCCATCCTCAAATCAAATATTTTGGTAATAAAATTAGACAGAATTTTGACTTTNCGTTTCCAGACTAATTAGAGAATTTTTACGTTTAGTCAAACGAACTATTTTCAACGTTTCTGGAACGTTTACAATCGTTCTATAATCGAACCAATATTCGAATTTTATGTTCGAATTTAATTCGAACAAATTCGAACAAAACATTCGAAATAGAAAGCCACTTTCAACCACTTTCAGCCTCATATCTCCCGCACCCTTATAGCTATCGAGACGCAACCACCCCAATGCACGAATGGAGACTTGGGGCTACTACCACATACAAACACCATTCATGTGCGATGTGTAGTTTTTGCGGAAAAGTGAAATATAGGGACATACATGTCCATTTTTATATATATAATATAGATAAGTCTCTGCAAAATATTGTAAAAACATAACAATTATAATGAAGATATAACATTAATAATAATAGAGTTAATCAATAACGATAGTTATATATTAAAAGAAATTTAATAATTTACATAGGCAATAGATAAGTGTTTGATAGTTTGTATAGAGAATGGACTATTCAACCTAATACCCAAATTATATTGATTTTTTAACTTTTTTTCAAATTATCTAATGAAATTGTAATTATAAACTGCACGAAAACTGAATGTATAATATATTTATCTTACAAAAGATGCAAATATTTAGTCACATTCACCTATAATTTAATACAAAATTAATTGACTATATATATAAAAAATGAGGTGTAATTGAGATTTGTTACATTATAATGAATATTACAATATTTAAGTCGTTGTACTTCATTTAAAAGTAGTTTTTATTAATTATTAAAAGAAATATGATTTTTGATGTATATTATTGGTGGATGTTATTAGGCATATTGTATCCAAATGATTATTTAGCGTCATATTTACATGTCTAAAAATTGCACGTTACGCAATTTTTGCACAAATCAGGTATTATATATAAATAATTTTTTCCATCTTGTTATACTTTATGTGGGGGTCGCTAATTTTGATGAGATTTCTTCACTCTATCCAATTTACAACCATACTCTCTTCAACTCCTTTTGCTTCATGTCTACTTCTACTATACTTATCCATATGATATTTCGTCATTCTCTATTCTTCTCTTTTCCCGGTCTCCATGTTCATCATTTGCTTTCCAAAATAGCATTGTTTTCCAATATTCCTTTGCATGACATGCCCTTACTCAACTCACATCTAAGCATTTTATTTTCTGCTATGTGCATTCCTCTTATGATAGTCTTTTTTTAGAGTTAAAGTGTCTGTGCCAAGATTTTGGCTTGTGGCAAAATCTTCTACACTTTCCTCTTCAACTTGATTGGTATCCTCCTATCGCACAACACCTCTGGCATTTCTCCAATTTTTCGATCTAGCCTGGATTCGGCCATTCACTTATTCCACATCTCTGTTCTTATTCTCTATTGAGCCAAGTATTTGAATCTGCAAATTCTCTTGATTCTCTCTCTCAATCTAGAGTTACGTTTTGATAGTTACTTTCTTTCCTGTTAAGGCATATATATCTGTCTTTCTCTTGATAACTCTCAATTGTTTTTTTTTCGGTGCTGTATTCCAACCTTTCACTTTCTCCTATGCTCTGTTTTTCTCTGAGCAGAGAACAATGTTGTTTGCTTGTAATATGCTTTATGATGTTCTTCCTTTCATCTTTTCTGTTGCTACATCTATCACAAAATTATATACACGTAGTAAATATATTTAAAGTGAATAATATATGCACAATGTTTCACACATAAACATGTAGGCTATACCATTTCTAAAAAAAATCAAAACGTATTAAAATATATATGTTCATACATATGTGTGAACGTATTTACTTAGTACTGTATGTATACTTACTTGCTACTTATATACAGTAATTACTACTGTGTATACTTAGCTAAGATGTTTCAATTTTTCTACTTTTTCGAATATTTAAACATAACAGTAATTTTTTTAATTTCAAAAACTTTTAAATAACTTCAAAGACTATTTGAAAACTTTTTCGTGTTCTTGAAATTTTGAAGTACTATTATATTTAATAAAGAAATTAATTAATTGCAACACATAATTTAATTAAAGGTTTTAATATTTAATATAAATGTTTTCTTAAGAAACACAATGCAAGAACAATTAAATATAAAAATTATATTGTGATTTATTTAAGAGTAAAAACTAAAGCTTTTAATTAAATTATTTGCTGCAGTTAATTTATTTATTTACTTATATAATTTATATAATTTTAATAAATATATTAAAAACTATTTGCAAAATGCATAAATTTATAATTTTAATCATTTTTGAGAAAAATGATTTAGGATATCAATCTTATACCAGAAGCAATATATATATATACCCTTCGTATAAAAATGATATTACATTTGAAAATAAAATTTAAAATGTTAAATGGATATCTATATACATATTGATATTGTATACTCGAATGTAAATATATAATACACTAAAGAATACATCCATCATTTAATATTTAACTGCACTGTTAGTTTATCATAGTGAGTTTTTGGATTGCCCATCACTTGCAGCCAGGCCTTTGATATAATCGATTGAGAGATAAGAATACTATTGATTCTTCTGCAAAACTTTTGAGAAATAGGGTTTCAGCGGTTTCGAAATATAGATCTTAGTTTTAACCTGTGCCATTTACAAAAAAAAACCCGACGATTTCTGTAAAAATAGCCAAGAAACTTCAACGATACAAGAAGAAACTTTGCAGAATTTGATCCCAAGACATTCATAAACATAACTAAATTTATTTACTAAAAGTATCAATATTATATATTGGAAAATTGAACATAAAGAAGTCATTTAGCATTAATATCAAATTATTAAATATTGTTCTAAATTATTGAAGAAAAATAATAACATGTATTTTTTTCGTATTTCTTCTATAGTTAGCTGAAAACAAATAGTCTCTTTGATCAATATAAATCAATATCTACTTCGTTATATACAATGATCACTAATGAAATTTTTAAAGCAAATACTTTTCCTTTTTTATTTCGTAGAAAGTAAGAACGACTATCTATTTAAAGGTAACTTAGTATCATTTTGAAAAATACTATAGATTATTATGTATTACAAAATATAAAATAATATAATAAAATCTAACTTTATTTGATATTTATTTATAATAGTACAATATGTTATATTAAATTTCAATATTCATATGTATTTGTATCGTGAAAAATAAATATCATATCAATACTTTATTATTACATTATTTTATATTTTATTGTAACGATGTATATCATACAAAAAATGTTACTTTTTACCACAATTACCGCTGTATACACAACCAAGAATCAAGGGGTACAGTTAGAAGTTAACCAATAGGCGTTCCCATACTGAAATTAATATGAATAATCATTGGTTAACTTCTAACTCAAAGCTTTGATTCATAGTTGTAAATACGGTCATTAGCATGGTATTTATAATATATTAAATATATTTTATGATTATGTTTAAAAACTATNCGTTTCCAGACTAATTAGAGAATTTTTACGTTTAGTCAAACGAACTATTTTCAACGTTTCTGGAACGTTTACAATCGTTCTATAATCGAACCAATATTCGAATTTTATGTTCGAATTTAATTCGAACAAATTCGAACAAAACATTCGAAATAGAAAGCCACTTTCAACCACTTTCAGCCTCATATCTCCCGCACCCTTATAGCTATCGAGACGCAACCACCCCAATGCACGAATGGAGACTTGGGGCTACTACCACATACAAACACCATTCATGTGCGATGTGTAGTTTTTGCGGAAAAGTGAAATATAGGGACATACATGTCCATTTTTATATATATAATATAGATAAGTCTCTGCAAAATATTGTAAAAACATAACAATTATAATGAAGATATAACATTAATAATAATAGAGTTAATCAATAACGATAGTTATATATTAAAAGAAATTTAATAATTTACATAGGCAATAGATAAGTGTTTGATAGTTTGTATAGAGAATGGACTATTCAACCTAATACCCAAATTATATTGATTTTTTAACTTTTTTTCAAATTATCTAATGAAATTGTAATTATAAACTGCACGAAAACTGAATGTATAATATATTTATCTTACAAAAGATGCAAATATTTAGTCACATTCACCTATAATTTAATACAAAATTAATTGACTATATATATAAAAAATGAGGTGTAATTGAGATTTGTTACATTATAATGAATATTACAATATTTAAGTCGTTGTACTTCATTTAAAAGTAGTTTTTATTAATTATTAAAAGAAATATGATTTTTGATGTATATTATTGGTGGATGTTATTAGGCATATTGTATCCAAATGATTATTTAGCGTCATATTTACATGTCTAAAAATTGCACGTTACGCAATTTTTGCACAAATCAGGTATTATATATAAATAATTTTTTCCATCTTGTTATACTTTATGTGGGGGTCGCTAATTTTGATGAGATTTCTTCACTCTATCCAATTTACAACCATACTCTCTTCAACTCCTTTTGCTTCATGTCTACTTCTACTATACTTATCCATATGATATTTCGTCATTCTCTATTCTTCTCTTTTCCCGGTCTCCATGTTCATCATTTGCTTTCCAAAATAGCATTGTTTTCCAATATTCCTTTGCATGACATGCCCTTACTCAACTCACATCTAAGCATTTTATTTTCTGCTATGTGCATTCCTCTTATGATAGTCTTTTTTTAGAGTTAAAGTGTCTGTGCCAAGATTTTGGCTTGTGGCAAAATCTTCTACACTTTCCTCTTCAACTTGATTGGTATCCTCCTATCGCACAACACCTCTGGCATTTCTCCAATTTTTCGATCTAGCCTGGATTCGGCCATTCACTTATTCCACATCTCTGTTCTTATTCTCTATTGAGCCAAGTATTTGAATCTGCAAATTCTCTTGATTCTCTCTCTCAATCTAGAGTTACGTTTTGATAGTTACTTTCTTTCCTGTTAAGGCATATATATCTGTCTTTCTCTTGATAACTCTCAATTGTTTTTTTTTCGGTGCTGTATTCCAACCTTTCACTTTCTCCTATGCTCTGTTTTTCTCTGAGCAGAGAACAATGTTGTTTGCTTGTAATATGCTTTATGATGTTCTTCCTTTCATCTTTTCTGTTGCTACATCTATCACAAAATTATATACACGTAGTAAATATATTTAAAGTGAATAATATATGCACAATGTTTCACACATAAACATGTAGGCTATACCATTTCTAAAAAAAATCAAAACGTATTAAAATATATATGTTCATACATATGTGTGAACGTATTTACTTAGTACTGTATGTATACTTACTTGCTACTTATATACAGTAATTACTACTGTGTATACTTAGCTAAGATGTTTCAATTTTTCTACTTTTTCGAATATTTAAACATAACAGTAATTTTTTTAATTTCAAAAACTTTTAAATAACTTCAAAGACTATTTGAAAACTTTTTCGTGTTCTTGAAATTTTGAAGTACTATTATATTTAATAAAGAAATTAATTAATTGCAACACATAATTTAATTAAAGGTTTTAATATTTAATATAAATGTTTTCTTAAGAAACACAATGCAAGAACAATTAAATATAAAAATTATATTGTGATTTATTTAAGAGTAAAAACTAAAGCTTTTAATTAAATTATTTGCTGCAGTTAATTTATTTATTTACTTATATAATTTATATAATTTTAATAAATATATTAAAAACTATTTGCAAAATGCATAAATTTATAATTTTAATCATTTTTGAGAAAAATGATTTAGGATATCAATCTTATACCAGAAGCAATATATATATATACCCTTCGTATAAAAATGATATTACATTTGAAAATAAAATTTAAAATGTTAAATGGATATCTATATACATATTGATATTGTATACTCGAATGTAAATATATAATACACTAAAGAATACATCCATCATTTAATATTTAACTGCACTGTTAGTTTATCATAGTGAATTTTTGGATTGCCCATCACTTGCAGCCAGGCCTTTGATATAATCGATTGAGAGATAAGAATACTATTGATTCTTCTGCAAAACTTTTGAGAAATAGGGTTTCAGCGGTTTCGAAATATAGATCTTAGTTTTAACCTGTGCCATTTACAAAAAAAAAACCCGACGATTTCTGTAAAAATAGCCAAGAAACTTCAACGATACAAGAAGAAACTTTGCAGAGGTGTAATTGAGATTAGTTACATTATAATGAATATTACAATATTTAAGTCGTTGTACTTCATTTAAAAGTAGTTTTTATTAATTATTAAAAGAAATATGATTTTTGATGTATATTATTGGTGGATGTTATTAGGCATATTGTATCCAAATGATTATTTAGCGTCATATTTACATGTCTAAAAATTGCACGTTACGCAATTTTTGCACAAATCAGGTATTATATATAAATAATTTTTTCCATCTTGTTATACTTTATGTGGGGGTCGCTAATTTTGATGAGATTTCTTCACTCTATCCAATTTACAACCATACTCTCTTCAACTCCTTTTGCTTCATGTCTACTTCTACTATACTTATCCATATGATATTTCGTCATTCTCTATTCTTCTCTTTTCCCGGTCTCCATGTTCATCATTTGCTTTCCAAAATAGCATTGTTTTCCAATATTCCTTTGCATGACATGCCCTTACTCAACTCACATCTAAGCATTTTATTTTCTGCTATGTGCATTCCTCTTATGATAGTCTTTTTTTAGAGTTAAAGTGTCTGTGCCAAGATTTTGGCTTGTGGCAAAATCTTCTACACTTTCCTCTTCAACTTGATTGGTATCCTCCTATCGCACAACACCTCTGGCATTTCTCCAATTTTTCGATCTAGCCTGGATTCGGCCATTCACTTATTCCACATCTCTGTTCTTATTCTCTATTGAGCCAAGTATTTGAATCTGCAAATTCTCTTGATTCTCTCTCTCAATCTAGAGTTACGTTTTGATAGTTACTTTCTTTCCTGTTAAGGCATATATATCTGTCTTTCTCTTGATAACTCTCAATTGTTTTTTTTCGGTGCTGTATTCCAACCTTTCACTTTCTCCTATGCTCTGTTTTTCTCTGAGCAGAGAACAATGTTGTTTGCTTGTAATATGCTTTATGATGTTCTTCCTTTCATCTTTTCTGTTGCTACATCTATCACAAAATTATATACACGTAGTAAATATATTTAAAGTGAATAATATATGCACAATGTTTCACACATAAACATGTAGGCTATACCATTTCTAAAAAAAATCAAAACGTATTAAAATATATATGTTCATACATATGTGTGAACGTATTTACTTAGTACTGTATGTATACTTACTTGCTACTTATATACAGTAATTACTACTGTGTATACTTAGCTAAGATGTTTCAATTTTTCTACTTTTTCGAATATTTAAACATAACAGTAATTTTTTTAATTTCAAAAACTTTTAAATAACTTCAAAGACTATTTGAAAACTTTTTCGTGTTCTTGAAATTTTGAAGTACTATTATATTTAATAAAGAAATTAATTAATTGCAACACATAATTTAATTAAAGGTTTTAATATTTAATATAAATGTTTTCTTAAGAAACACAATGCAAGAACAATTAAATATAAAAATTATATTGTGATTTATTTAAGAGTAAAAACTAAAGCTTTTAATTAAATTATTTGCTGCAGTTAATTTATTTATTTACTTATATAATTTATATAATTTTAATAAATATATTAAAAACTATTTGCAAAATGCATAAATTTATAATTTTAATCATTTTTGAGAAAAATGATTTAGGATATCAATCTTATACCAGAAGCAATATATATATATACCCTTCGTATAAAAATGATATTACATTTGAAAATAAAATTTAAAATGTTAAATGGATATCTATATACATATTGATATTGTATACTCGAATGTAAATATATAATACACTAAAGAATACATCCATCATTTAATATTTAACTGCACTGTTAGTTTATCATAGTGAATATTTGGATTGCCCATCACTTGCAGCCAGGCCTTTGATATAATCGATTGAGAGATAAGAATACTATTGATTCTTCTGCAAAACTTTTGAGAAATAGGGTTTCAGCGGTTTCGAAATATAGATCTTAGTTTTAACCTGTGCCATTTACAAAAAAAAAACCCGACGATTTCTGTAAAAATAGCCAAGAAACTTCAACGATACAAGAAGAAACTTTGCAGAATTTGATCCCAAGACATTCATAAACATAACTAAATTTATTTACTAAAAGTATCAATATTATATATTGGAAAATTGAACATAAAGAAGTCATTTAGCATTAATATCAAATTATTAAATATTGTTCTAAATTATTGAAGAAAAATAATAACATGTATTTTTTTCGTATTTCTTCTATAGTTAGCTGAAAACAAATAGTCTCTTTGATCAATATAAATCAATATCTACTTCGTTATATACAATGATCACTAATGAAATTTTTAAAGCAAATACTTTTCCTTTTTTATTTCGTAGAAAGTAAGAACGACTATCTATTTAAAGGTAACTTAGTATCATTTTGAAAAATACTATAGATTATTATGTATTACAAAATATAAAATAATATAATAAAATCTAACTTTATTTGATATTTATTTATAATAGTACAATATGTTATATTAAATTTCAATATTCATATGTATTTGTATCATGAAAAATAAATATCGTATCAATGCTTTATTATTACATTATTTTATATTTTATTGTAACGATGTATATCATACAAAAAATGTTACTTTTTACCACAATTACCGCTGTATACACAACCAAGAATCAAGGGGTACAGTTAGAAGTTAACCAATAGGCGTTCCCACACTGAAATTAATATGAAAAATCATTGGTTAACTTCTAACTCAAAGCTTTGATTCATAGTTGTAAATACGGTCATTAGCATGGTATTTATAATATATTAAATATATTGCATGATTATGTTTAAAAACTATATAAGAGTATGTTAAAAACGATAAAAGCACGTTANCTAATTATTAAAGTTAACTCATCGAATAAGAATAATTAGATAAATCTTAGTAATATCGGATATGTCAAAAGTTATAAGATCTTTAAATTTTCACAAAATTTTGAATCATTTAACAATGAAATCATAATATTGCGTAAAAAATTCTATTTAAAATAACAGATATATCTTTGTAATATTATATAAAACTTTACTTTATGTGTGCTTATAATATAAGACACTATTACAATTATTATCTAATATTGATGATGTGTCTTTTGTAAAAAACTTTATAAATAAAGTAGCATCATCAGTATCCGTGCCAGGAGCTAGTCAGGTAGTATGTAATCATCTGAACACCTCAGAGATTCTAGTTATCCTAAAAATGAACTACTATAAGAAAGAAAATCACATCGTTATAACCGTTACTGGCGGCAAATGCTGTAATGGCGTCGATCGTTGCGATAGCATAGAATGGATACGAAATTCGAATCTTTAACTAACCAACCAAATGCAGGTATTAATACCATTGCCCTATCCTGGAGCTGAATATCAAAAAGTTTCTGAAAGTAAAAAATTTAAATTTGAAAAAAAATAATTTTCTTTTGTGTAGTGGGGAAAAAAANTCTTGGAAAATATTAACCTTTACCAAAATATTTTTGAATCTAAAAATTAATACTTAACATATATTGAGATACTGAAATATCAGGTTGTTTTATTAAATTATAACATTTACTAGTTTTTATAATATTTCAAATTTTTATAATATATCCGTGTGAATAGTGTTTATCTCACACTATATATATATTTGCAGTGAAACATTGAATAGTCAATCAGCAAAACACTACTGAAATATGCACCACATTGAAATAAAGTAAAAATAAAATAAGTTTTCACTATATATTCAAAGGGAAAGCTATTGTTTAAAATAAACAGTTTACTTATAAATTTAAATTTTTATGATAGTAGCTTTATATATATAACAAGTTTATACAGTGTTATCTATTACCATATTTGAATATAGCATAACGAAGAGAATGAATTTACTAAAAAATACTTTTCATTTTATTCGTTGATAAATGCATCTATTTGATAGTAAACTACAACAGGAAAAAACTATTATATTGTAGTTTAATTTTAAAAAATTAAAACTTCTTATTAAAAATGAATATTTTTGAAAAATGTAACTATTTGTGAATTATCTGTAATATTTAAATCATTTTTAGTAAGATAATTTTTGTATTTTAGTGTTGTATTGGTATTTACTTATTAAAATATTAATTGATACAAAAATTATTAATTATAATTCTTTATTGCAATAAAAACACTTATACTTGTGGTATAACTGTCACTTCTGAAATTTATAATGTTCTTTCTTTTAACAGAATTTATTCTTTACACAATCGAATTTATTAATGTTTAAATCAAATTGGTTTAATTAAAAACGAAAATTGATTGTATAAACTTGAAAATTTCTCTAAAAGTTTAATTTTTAATTATATTTTTTTCGAGTTTTATATAAACTTTATTTTTGAAACTGAAAATTTAT
>NW_019384790.1:340024-355344 GCF_000671375.1 Centruroides sculpturatus | reverse complement strand
TAATATTAATTTATTTATTTTTATTTTCAATTTTTAATTTTAATAAAGCAAGAGATTTTAAAATATAGATCGTAAACATTTTGATTTTATTACGTACTTCCATTTTGCATATTTTATTAATAGTTTTCCCTCAAAAAAATTGTTTACTGAACAATAAATATAAATATTTTATTTTCGTTGTAGTTTCCATGTACATATATGCACTGCATGAAACGTTATATAGCTTATCTTATGAGAATATATAATGTTTAAAGTTTCAAAATAAAATCGTTTACGTCGTCATTGCACGTCGCATTGTAATACACAATAGGATGCACTTACTGTTAATAGAATAACATCCAAACTACATTCCATAGCATGCCATTAGATTTATGTACGAGTATAGCATATATAAAAATTCATGAAAACCATAGAAAACTATTTGAATGCTATCTAAGTAATATTCTTATCTTCCTTACAAAAATAAAATTTATTTTTTATCTCCTTTTACAAAATTTTAAATAAACGAAAGAGTTGCTAAAATTAAGAAATTATTTCTTATTAAGTTTATATCGTTTACAGATATTTTTCTATTGAAATTATAGTATATCAATTAATTAATACAAGCAAAAACTTCCGTGGATTTCTATCTCCCAGATTCGATTCCGAGTCTCCAGAGCTTTAGGCTAACGCTTCGGCCATCCGGCTGGTTAACTGAAAGTATTTTAAAAAAGAGATATCTTGATATTATTTTTCATTTATTTCTATTAATTAATGATAAAATCTTTTAAAATTTCAATTAGTGCTTAATCATTTGAAATTCTTGAATAAAGATAATAAAATATGACAATTCATCATTCTCCTGAACATCATAACTTATTTTATGATAGAGGATAAGTTTATATAATAAAATTCATATAAAATTTCAGTGAGATATTTAATAGAAAACATATAGGGAAGACTAGATCAAGAACATAAAATATTGTAAAAAATAAAAGATTGGTAGCACTGTCATATTGCTTCATGATTCCTATCAGCCACGTAGTATTTATACACGTTGTTACGCTTGCGGGTTTTCGTCCACGTTTTGTGCAACTGAAAACTTGTTGTATTTGAAAGATTTTACTTTTCCAGAAAGCGTTTATTACGAATATTACATGAAATTTTTAGATATCTTTATCAATGCAAATAATAATCTGTATTGTACTATTTATTTACCATACATCAAACGTAGATAAAGTAATGTCTTTTTCAAGAGCTGGTTAGAATCAAAAATGACGATTTGAGACATCTGTGTACACTTTCTCAGGATAATCACGAACAGCTTTATAATGTCCGGAATATCCTCGAGGTTCACTTTTTGGTGTATTTACTCGGGTTTCTACAACTTTAGGTTGCCAGAAGCAGATCCTGATCATTGTAATCTAAAATTATGTTCATTTCTCTTTTTTTATAAATTGACATATCTTCTATTTCTAACGCATATGTGTAAATAAATTATATTTCATTTCTTTATTTTTTTCTCTGCAAAATTTTGGCTACTTTTAACTTGTCTTATCGTAGACCCAAGTACTCTCCGCTTTTATCCAGCGCCACAGGAGAATACCGGATAATACATAGTAGGCTAGATCTTTACTTTTTGGAAAAATCAGGTTAAATTTTTTTAATGTTCTACACCATATGATAGCCAACAGAATGGAGTATCAATTGATATAAAAAAAATCTAATTTTTCTCTAATCAGTCTCCTGATAAAGACTATAAACATCTTGTGTCTACAATTTCCCAAATCTCCCCTATATCGTAAAAGTATTTAAAATAATCAAAACTATAACAAAAAAATTTTGATTTAATAAAAATATTAGTAAAAATTGAACTAAATGTTAATTTAAACTTATTTAAATTATATTATAGGGCCTATATCAAATTGGATACTGTATAAAGTTACAATATAAAATACTAAACTATAACTATAATATATAAATTATATAATAATATAACCTAAAACTATAATATTTGATAGACAAATCCTAAAAAAGCTAAAAATTACATATACTGTAATTTGTATTGAAGATTAGCTGGAAAAATTAGTTAAATAATTTACATATAATTTATATGCATGCAATTTATGTAAAACTTGATACATTTTGTAGTAATAAGATTAATCTAAATTAATTTCTTAGTTTTGTATTTTAAATCTAAAAATATTATTTAACAATTTTTGCTATTATTTTATTTTAGATTTTAATATGTATATATCAGAAACAACAATTGTTTGAATGGTTACATTTTATTCAATTATTAAAATTAAACTTGAATAATTTAAATTTTCTAATCTACTTTCGTAACTTCATACTTAAAAATTCGTTTATGTAGAAAGCGAGGTACTTATTTTTTTCAATTTCAATATAATATTGCGACTCTCTTTGCATTGAAGTGAGTTTTCTTTCGATCTTCTATAGTTAGAGATCTTCTTTTAGTACATTCGAAGATACTAACAGATTCTCGTGGGATTCGTTACTCACAGATAGGAAAGCACTGATTTCAGCCAATCTTTAAAACGATTGACTTAATATCAGTATTTCCCACCGGTTTCATTTGTATTTAACGTAAACGTTAAAATCAACGTTAAAATCTGGCCTATTTAGCTTTTAGATAAATACATATCAGTAACAAAATTTAAAAAGTTTCTGTACATAAAATCATTAAAAATTTGTTTACCTTACAAATTATTTAGAATCGAAAATATTATATATTAATTCTCAGAATAATTTATTATAATTACTTGCAATTAAAAATTAATAATCAGAAATGGTTTATTATCTATTTTTTTTATTAAACTAATTTTAAAAAATTTTAAATACCAGAATTAAAAATAACTTATAAGAATATATTAAAAAGTTACTTGCCTTTATTATTTAATTACAAATCTACTTAGTTACTTATAACTAATGAACAGGATTATTAAACACACCCAACCTATTTAATTAACTTATCCCAAAATGCATTTCGGACTTACCGGCCCTTATCAATTGGGTGACATACAAAACAGTCTTTGGTGACAATTGCCAACATTACAATACACATTAATAATACACTTATTACAACTTATTACATACGCATTATTAATAAGACTAAAATTATCACCAGGACACAACAATACTAAACAACCACTTGTGAATAGTCCCTCTGCCTTCTTTATGGTAGTTGTAATTTCTTATTCTCCTGTCTCCACCATATCCATCCAGTATGCTGGTTCAATTTTCTTTTCTTGATTTTTATTCTCATTTCGATTAGTTTGGATACATTTTTCATTACTATTATGAATATACCTATACATATTTTGCTCTTGATATACAGATTCAGAGATATAGCACAGTTAGTATAATCAGCATTTCCAATATAATAAAACTGCAACATTTGTTTAAGCTTTAAAGTTCTATCTCTAGATTTTATTGCTTATTTCCAATTGGTTATCACAAGATATCTGCTGTTAGCTAACAACGACATGTGAACAACATGTATTCACAGGAAAGAATTACATGACTATGGAATACATAACAATTAAACAGAATTATTTTTTTATGTTTAAAAATTCATATTACGTTTGATCTATTTCTCGGTCGTTACTATCATTAATCTTATTACAATCAGTTTGTATTATTTTACATGTTCATACAGCTGGCCTTTATACATATTATTTTCAGATTTTATAACTTTTACTGAAGGTAAACTTATTTTACAGCTTTTACTGTTGCAATGTTTGGCTACTGCATGGTTTTGGTAGTTATATTTTATGGCTCTTATGTGTTTATTTATTCTAGTATTTAATTTTCTACACGTTTCCCCAATATATATATATATATATACGGATTTTTACAACTACAATTAAACTCATAGACTACATTTTCTTTGCTTAATTAACGTCGTATTGTTAATTTTTGAGTCAAAGCTTTTAATTCCTTTATTTATAGTGTTTTGATATTATGGAATCAAAATAATGTTTTATGCTTTTAAGATATTTTTTGATTTTCTCAAACAAATTGTTAACATAGGCTAATTTTTCATTTAATTTTATTACTGTTGATATTAACAAGTTTATTTGATTCTAATTTATTTAGCCATTTCATTAATAGCCGCTTATGATAATCATTTAAAACAATTTATTTATGACTTCCTGTATTTCTTTCTCTCTGATCTTAATATACGTTATTCTATTTTAATTTTTGTAATGCCCATCTTAAAAATAGTTTCTTTGACATATAGTGGTACTTGTGATTTATAATTCATTATTTTTGGGAGTTGAAAATCTTTCACAAATCTAGAAATCACTAGGTTATTATTTACTTTTTTCATTGTAATGTCTAAAAACTTAACTTACAAACAAGAAGCTTACAAAAGCAATAGCTTACAAAAACTCTCTGGAAAAATTTAGTAATTCACGTCTACTTTTTCAACTTAGAAATATAAAACGAAAATGATTTATCTCTAAGATTAGATAAGAAAATAGTACTGTATTAGATTCATTAAACATGAATGAACTGTTATTAGAAGTGTCAACAATCATATAACATAAAATTTTAATGCGTTAAAGTTTATTATTAAATTTAACTTCTTTGCAGAATATTAAATCTATAGCACATTTCTAATATTTTAAATAATTATTTTATTCGGAATATAGATTTATGAATAATAAATTACTTTAGAAATTTTATTAATGAATAATAATAAAATATACAGCCAATATAATCACAGAACAATGACAACACAGTTCCGGAGGAAAAAAACACAAATTTCTCACAGGACATAGCATACAACTAAAACCTATAGATTAACTTCATAACACCGAAATATAAACGTATTATTACATTATTTAAATTTTTAAATACAGTGGAACCCCGGTTAACGAACGTCCTGGTTAACGACCAAATCGGTTAACGAACTTTTGTTAACCGATTTGGTTAACAAAAGTTCGTTAACCGATTTGGTTAACAAATCGGTTAACGAAATATCCGAGACAAAATTTTGCAAAAATTTTGTCTCGGATAGCGAACAAAATTCGGATAACGAACGGTATTTTGTGTCAAATTTTAGTTGGTGTTAGGCATGCGCGAGTTAAGCATTGCTTTTCGGAGTGTTTGTGCTATACTTATTTTTTCAGTTTTGTGATTTGTATATTTAATCAATATGGCATCAAAGAAAGAAAAAAGTCATAGTGGCAATAGAAAACGACAACGCGCTATCGCATTTGAGAACGATTTTGCTTAAAAGAGTAAGACAATCAACTTTAGATCAATTTCTTGTTCCTTACGGAAAGAGTTTGTTTGTTTGTTAAGTTATGGCAACGCAACACTTAGGCGATCTGCCTAGGGAAATGCCTTCTGGGAGGTGTTTTTAAAGGAAACTGGCCCCTATTTAGGCGTTACAGACGTGGAGAAAACCCGGAAAACTCCACGTGGCCAGCCCGTTTGAACGAGGTGCGAACCCACGAACGAACTCCCCCGTGTTCAAGGTACGAAGACCACTTAGCCACTAGTGGTTTTTTTTTACGAAAGAGACTTCGACTGGAAGAATCTTCCAATGAAGTGCTACTCGTTATTTTTTGAAGGGGATTCCCCTTCTAAGCATTAAGGTTCGTACATCTCCACTATTCTGCCACCAACTACAACAAACGAAGGTATATACAGTGCTATTTTATTAAACAAAGTTTACATGTTTGTTGCTGTAACGATAGATACTACGTTTTCTTACATTTTCATCAAAGAAAATTACTGTATATTACAAATAAAATCACAAAAATTTTGGAGACTAGAACGGATTAATTGCATTTGCATTAATTTCTATGGGAAAAATTGCTTCGGTTAACGAACAATTCGGTTAACGAACGGAGTCGCGGAACGGATTAAGTTCGTTAACCGGGATTCCACTGTATCAACTTAGATTTGCTCTGTTATATTTAATGTAGAAAACAAAGATATCTTTGATTTCTTCTGTTATAGTACGGTATATATCAATTTTTAAAAATTGTTTTGGTTTTATCTGTTACTTTAATTATTGCTACTATCGATTTTACGAATTATAAATTTATACACACAATTGAACCTGTCTATCTCAAACATGTTTATCTCGGAATTTATTTTTACCCTGCATTTTCAGCCTAAATTTAATATACTTTCCATGTTTATCTCAAATAATTTTTTCCTAAAACTTCTATATCTTAAATTATGGGATGAAGTGTCAGTTACAATTTCAAAGCTTAGCGATTGCATTTTAATAGCATAAATTAAATTATAGTTGAGAAACATTTCTTGCGCTACAGTACTTAGTTGCAATTAATGGGGCTTTTCTCTGATTGATTACGAATTTGGTTTGTATTTTATTGGTTGAAGAAAGTCAGACATTAGAAACTATTGACAAACTATTTCTGTTAAGGTGTGTCAAAAATATTTTATTTATATCTAAAGCAGATATGTACTGTACTTGTTATTGTAATAATAAAATACCGTATTTTCAACCAAGCCTATTGTTGTTTACTTTGTAGGAATCTCACAGTATCTTGAAACCTGTCGATCTCGAATTTTTTCTCCTTCCTTTGAGATTCGAGATAGATTCAACTGTATATAATTCTCAAATTTTTTTTAAATTGCATGCTAACTCAATATTTTACAGAAAAAAATACATACTATATACAATAATAGAAAGTAAAATGTGAGAATTTCGAGCACTTTAAAGGGAAATGTTAGCTAAGGAAAAATTCATTCACTACAAATACATACAAAACATACGTGGTAAATGTAAATAGCAAAGTTAGATTTACAAGGCTACATATAAACACTTCAGAAATATCAATTCACAACATTGAAAATAGACTTTTTCCTCAAATACGGTTTTTATCAAAGTTTTCTTCACACGTTGGTACTATTGATCATCTAATTGTATCATATGAAAGTGCTTTGGGTTAACAAAAAAAAAATCACATTTTACTTCTAATGTTTACTACCGCCGACAGAAGCCACAGATATGGATGAGGTGAAGCCCGTGAATCCTGCATGGACCTAATTTGAATATCCTAAGTCTATATCAAAGTTCATTATCATATTCCTCGTCGTCACATAGAATACAAATATCACATGTATCCCAGATAGTAGGTTCGATAGCATCACATTTGTCATCATTATAAATTTCTTCGAACACGTCATCCTCCTATGCAATTTTCAGTTCGGGCAATGCGACCAGCGGTAATCGGATTTGCCCGAAAATGTCATGTTGGAAGTTAAATATTACTGTTTTGGTTGTGGTTATGTTATTAACCTCAGACATAGATGTAACTAATCAGTAAAATCTATACTTTCATGAATTGTAACAAGTATTAATGTTTACTAAAAGTACCTTATCTTACAATAGAAAATTAATCTTTCGTACGGTAAAAGTTTACAAAATATAAAAACTTTTATTCCGCCAATCTTCTAATTCTTTTAGTTTGTTTCAACTTTTAGCAAGTATTAAAGATCTCTGGTTAAAGATTAGCATAGAACAGGTGACGCACGAACTTTCAACTTTTCAGACACAGACTGATCGAAATTATCCTAATGATCGAAATTTCTGCGTTTTTCCCTACATTGAAATATTATTGTACTTATCCGTAGACGATTATGAAACGAGTAACATGAAATTAAAAACTGAATATTAATTTAAAATTTCTTGACGATAGAAATTTATAACTAACGAGAGTTTTCGATGTCCAAAGCTTTTTGTGAAAATATGCATTATATTACTGTATTCGGCAAGTTTGTAAAGGCTGCACATTGCTGTATACTAGTCATGAAATTTTTAAGTTCATTTCCCATAATAATGAGTTCAGCAGTATAACCTGAGCTAATCTTAATAAATTACTGTACTGTATACAGTATTCACCTTATCGTTTTGGAGATCACTGGAAGAAACACCCTGCTAACTCAGACTTTCATAAATTCCGACAACAGTCATTCCCTATTATTTCGAGTAGACGGGAGTTTACTGTAGTTTAATATGATTGTAATACAGTAAAACTTGTCCGAAACGAAGTCTGAATAAAACGGAAACCTGCCAAACTGGAAAAATATTCGGTACATCTTCACATTAAATCATTTGATGAGGTGTCTTTCTGCGGATAATAAACCGATGTTCTATGTATTGTGCAAAAAATTGAGAGTACTTCTTTGACTACCTGAGCGAAAAGTGATAGAAATAATCAACGATCGATCGTTGATTAATTTTCTTGGTGCACCATGTTTCAGGATAACGTCATTTACCAGGAAGTCGGCAATGACGACAGCCGTATAGTTTGCTGTAGCTCAGGTGACTGTGTAACGACGAAGATAATCGACCATGACGATAATTCACTTACTGCCGGAGCATAATGCAAAGAACATCAATACCCAGTATCTCATGGTTCCCTTGGCAGAAAAATAGGTACAAGTGTCCCAACAGGTGCTTGTGATGGATGTTTCTGGCATTGGCATCTCGGCAATCCCGAATGTTCCGTCTGATGTGATAGTTCATTCTCCTCCAATAATTGTTAGAAATTCCTTAATTATCTTAGCTGTAGGCTTCTATATTCCGCACAGAAAAAGGACAAAGCCCGTGTAAGCTATCGAGAAAAAGTGTGCGTCCTAGTGAAATGTAATACTGAACGATGTTACGAATTATCATTATATTTTTCATGTATCATCTGTCATAAATGTTATTTTGTCCATTGTCCGTCGTTTCTATTTTGTTTTTTCCCGTGAAAATGTCTTCACGATTTTAAGCTAAGTAAGTGTTTTAGTGCAGAGTAAATAATAATATTTTTGTTGTTTTAAATTATCGAATGGTATCGTCTAAAAGTGCCAAATTTAAATAGATGTATTCGAGATTTTAGATTTTAATAAAGTTTTTGGAATGTCGAACGCACAACGGAAAAGTCGTAGGCACGAGAGTTGATTCAAATCAGATATTCGAAGAAACGAACTGTATGGATTTTTGGACCAAGCGAATCAAACATTTATAGGAAGAATTAAAATCGAGCGACGAAGAGTTTCGTTGTCGCTTTTGGTATTTGGAAGCAAAAGAACCGGTTTTCTTCTGATTGAAGAAGTTTTGTAAAGTCCTGTAGCTCACGATGCTTAGTACAGAGTCTTCTGTAAAGTCTAGATCAGGAGTCTCTAACCTAAGACGTGCAGGCCAAATACGGTTTCCGAAGTAAATTTATCCAGTCCCTGTAGCTCGTTTTCACCATCACGTTTTATCCTTAACATTCGAATTAATTTAACTCGTATACTTTTGGAAATAATGGACCGTGATGTACTGTACACCGATTTTTAGAAAAACCTATTTAATTAAAGAAGAGAATTTGTTAAATTTTTACAAATCTTACCAGGAAAGAGTTTTAAGTGTTAAGAAATGTGCACAAAGATATTTTCTATTTATGCTTTTATATCTATATACCTTTGCAGAAAAGAAATCTTTTCGAAAATTAAAGGTATAAAATCAAAATATCGAACATCACCGTCCAACAAATACATAAAAGAGATTTTAATGTTGGGTAACACAAAATTTATATCCAATTTTGATTGGATATCCAATCCTGCTTGAAAAAGCAGTTTCAAATTTCACATTGATTTATGTCCGTTGTTATTCATAAATAAAAAATTCTCTTAATCTTTGAGTATAGAGGTCATAACTGGCCCTAGAATTGTCATTTATATTTTTCTCATGACTCTTCTAAAAAAAAATTGGGAATTTAGTGTAGGATATCGTTAACTGTAGGGGGAGGATAGCCATCTTTATTGGTGACAATGTCTAACTTTTGACAGTCGACACAAAATCGCCACTGCTACGATTCAAAAATTGAATTAATCATTTTATCGACCTCGCGATCCCTCTGATAATCTCCCACTTGACCAATGAAATTCGGTAGGGTTTATGTTTCTTCTGTTCCATCGGCGATGCTTAACGCTTAATGCTTAACGCGCACGGCAGCTCGTTCGGCAGGAATGATACATGCGAACGACTTTTCATACGCAAGCTTATGTCATGTTCCTAAATCAGTGTTTCTCAACCTCTAACGAATCGTCGCTCCCTTCAACTTAGTATCGCCCCTTCAATAAAACCGTTACGTAGTATCACCCCCTTCAACGTAGTATCGCCCCTTCAATAAAACCGTTACGTAGTATCGCCCCCTTCACTTCAAAATTCCGATGCCGTGGACCAGGGCTAACGCCAAATTCGTACTGCATTGAATAGACTAGTGACTAGTGTAATGTTATTTGTTTAATTATTGTACGATATAACGAATAAAATATTTAATTAATCTTAATATAATGTTTTACTATATCGCCCAGAAAATTGTTTTTCGCCCCCAAAATATAAATTGTTACAAATAGCACCCTCAACATGGAAAAACGCCCACATGGGGTCGATATCGCCCCCGTTGAGAAACACTGTCTTAAATGAATGATGAAAAACGTTGACAGAAACTTAAGCTAAAAATTGCTGTTTCATGGTATTTCCACATTGAATATCTATATAAGCGGCCCTAAATACAGGTGAAAAATGTAACGCCTAAATTTAGTAGTATATTTTAATATTTAATTTATCAAATTAGTAATTGTTAATATAGTTGTACTAGTATCTGTTGCATTATTTGAACGATCGTTTTCAAAGGTAAAATTGTTCAAGAATTATCTCCAATCAACAAAGTGTCAACAGATTTTTTTCAATTTTGATCTTGCCTATTAAAATGTATATTGATGCAGAACAGGACTTATTTTCTGTAATTGATTAATTCAACTGTACTAAAAGTAGGAGACCAGTCTTGTCGGTAAATTTCTGTACACCTATTGAATTTTCCAATTCATTGTATAACTATCATACATATTTTTATTATTTTATTATATATTTAATTGTCTATTTCTGTATAAAAAATGTTCATATTGTTATAGATCTAAATAAATCTATCCTCGATCTCCATTGCTCTTTTTATGAGCGTCAAAAATAAATTTTGTCTAGGGTCTCAGAAATCCTACAGCAGCCTGTGTACCTACGTACTGGACTTCATTATACATTCAGTATATTTACACATCGGAATTGGAATACAGTAAGTCGTATGTACGCCATCTGTCAGTCATCAGTCTGATAAAAATGGTACTGAAGAATGTTTCTGTATTGTATCAGTTGACGTATTTTTCTACTTTTGCTTACACAACATCAGCAGTAAAAATAAAAAACCAAAAAGACGAATAAGGATTTTTGTTTAAAGAACAATATTTCGAAATAGATCAAAGTTAACATATATAACTTTATAACTTTATATATAACTTTATAACTTAACTTTAATCAATAGATTAAAGTTAAGTATGTACTTTAGTACTGGAATAACGATTATACGATCATACGATTGTATGTAGGGCTAGATCAATTTGATGAGTTAATATATAATTCGAGTAATAAATAGTATATATCACATTTTTTATGTAATCTGAACACCATAGTTAAAATGCTATCTATGGTCCACGTAATAACAATAAGTAGGAGAGCCAATGTTACTGTAATTTTTACTGTTTAGTTTTTGACGAAACAGTAAAAATTTTGAACTTCTGTCGGAATCGTCGGTAAAAGTGCATCATTTTACGTTCCCTCCTGTATTAGACCTTAGGCAGTAGCCTCAGAAGATCGGTGGATTGATCGAGCGTTAGCAAAGCGTCAATCGTTGTCTGGTCTATTCCTAACTTGCTCTTGTTTGGCTTGTTAGATTCTGGGTCCGCAATAGCGATAGCGATAATGAGGACATTGGTGGCAGCTTCACTATGAACTAGATGCCTAGTAGCGAGTAGTAGTTGCAGAGTCGATTATCCATTAGTAGCCTACACTTTCAGTCCTGCAAAAGCAGCCTACACTTTGGCTGCTTTTGCAGGACTTGTCGAGTTCATTAAATTTATTTCCAGCAAAAATCGACTATCTCCGTTGACAAAATGTGTCCTGTTGTGCGTCGAGGGTTGTGGATTTCTCATGGATGTCGAAGAGAGAGCTGACAGTCGCAATTCATCGGCATTTCAACGTTGATTCATGAAAGGTATGTATGCTAGACGAAGAGTTAGTGATAACTCAGCAGTTTTGAAATGAACGAGTTTGTTTCTGTAAAGTCAATAACAGCGTTAATCCTGTATAGGGTCTTGTGCAAGGATTGGGTCATGACTACGGCACTACAGAACAAGGAATTTGACAGAAATGTCTAAAGAGTCGGTCTGTGTCTGGAGGGTGCACTGGATGAGAACGGTTAACGACGTTCTCTTTACGCTAGTGGTGTTCTCAACGTTACAATTATACTCTTATTCAGCTTCTTTCGGAATTTGTCAGCATTATGGAAACGAATGTTCAATAAAGTGAAGGCCTTAATTACTAAACTGAGATGCAGAAATAGATTTTGTAATTTTACGGAATCGATAATGACGGACACAGGAACAGCAATGGCACTTGGAAGATTTCTACAAAGCGACTTTTCCTACCTGTAAGGAGGATCAGTTTAGTTTCCTGTTTATCGAGAGCAGAGAGATAAACAACTGCAGACGGATCTTGAAAGTGACACCGTAGGTCAGATTAGTGTTGACATTTGGAGTCCTCTAGGACTTTGTGTTCCATGAAGATCGGTACTAATCAGATAAATTTTCTGGAGTCACTAGGAGACTGTGTCCGGCAGAGAGTGCAATATAATGGTCGTGGAAAACAGCAGCTGGTTGGGATCTACTCGACGGATTTTGTCAGTAGCCTCGTCTCCAGTTCCTGCAATTGAACCATTTACACTAATTGACTTGTAGTTATGGACCAACAGCGTCTAAATTCCTTCCGGCCGAGAGGTCCCCACTAATCAACAACAAAAGAAATGAGAAAATGCACTTTGACAGCACCGATAGATTGCCAGCAAAACCTAGACAATTGATATCCGGTGCAAAATAAATCTAGTCTTCATCGAAGCACAGGATCATCTTTTCGATTCTTCTGCTGTTGATCAAGGGTTTCTCAGACAGATAAAGTATGAATGTTATTGGGTCTTCTCACTGGGAAATGATACATTTATCCGTTTCGACTGGCTCAAGATCTCGAAGAATATCGTCGGAGTGGTTATGGAGTTCTTCACGGATGGTCTCTAGAATCAGCGTCGCCAGGTCAGTCCTCCTTTTTTCGCGTTCGACATACAATGAAAAGTATGACTTCGGGGTTTAATCTATGGTAAAGGGAATTTTCTATTCGCAGTAAGTTGCAGCTGTGGAGGTCATGACTTCCTTAACACATTGAAAAGATCTTCGGTGACGCTCTTTATCTGATGTTCCAACTTTTCGCTGTCCATCATCTGTGCGTTGATTTCTAGATATAAGACTAGTATGCGTTGAGAACTTGACTAGCAGACGATTTTTCTCTCGTTATTAGCAAATCAACGTCATGATGCTTTCAAGAAGAAATTAAACGCTATCGAGCTTAATTTTTTTCGTTCCACTTGTTGTGGCAGGCGATCTCTTGAAGTCTTCAGTGACATGATCGACTGTCGGTCGTAAAGGTCTTCAGGATAAAGAATTTAGAATGTAATCTCTGTAGTTAATTGCTCCGTCGAATTATGGGTACTGTAAGTTAGGATAACTTTGACTCGACCAAGAAAATTTTGGTCTAAAACAGAAAATATTTGTTTCCAATGTTACAATTCCTAATTTTACTTAATTCTGTGAATTTTGATATGAAAAAAGTAAATGACAGTACTAGTGCCGAATGTTTATGTATAGTTCATGTTTTTTTCTGCGGCATACAGTATATCTAATGTAAGTAACTGTTTTTATTAGTGAGTACATGTCTCCTACAACTTCTATCTGAGTAGGATAACCTCTGAGTTATGTTTTGGTAAGTACATTTTTATACTTATATGCTGTACGTATAGAAGAAGTAATGTATGTTTAAAATTAAATTTATTACATATTATCTTCTCTATTGATGTTCTCTTCTCTTTATGCTTTGGGATAACTTTACCTAAGATTTGGGATAATAATAGCCTAACTAGGTTTTAAGTCTCTTAGCTCCTCTATCATGGCAATGCAAGTAATTTTTTCCAAAGATGATTTTATTATATAAACAAATTATATTTGTTTTATTTATTACCGAATAATGTTAAATTTCTGCCTTTACTTACGCAAGCTTGTGGTTTACAAGGATCAAAATATTGGAGATGGTCTGAAAAGGTGGATTGTATTCCATGCGAATGAGAAGACACTTTTTGTAAAAGAAATCATTCAAAAATGTTTCAAAACGGAATGAATTTTCTGTACCTGAACTTAACAATCTGGTGTATATGTTACTGTGAAAGACCGAAATTAGAGAATGTCGATATTCTCCGGTGAATGTCGACACATACAAAATACGTCGGTGAAAGACCGAATATTTTGTTATATTATTATACATTCGAACAATCGCCGGTGTATGTCGACAAGCACAGATAAGCTTTGGTGGAGGTCGAAACGACACCCGAAAGCCGATGTCAACGGAGAGGCGACAGTCAATTCTTCGCCGTTTCCTTCTGCTCAAATTGGTGATACCGTACGAATACAAGTCCCTGATGTTGACCGTGGCCGTACAGATGCCTGAAATGTGTTGGCAGTTGTTGTTAGAATAGAAGACTCCGACTTTTATAAATTAGCAAACAAAAATGATACCCTCAAGCAGCTTTATACCCGTAATCAGTTCGTAATTTGTAAAGAAAATTTTCCATAGGTAAGATTTATTCTCAAGAAATATCGCTGAGAGAAGCAGCTGCAGCTAATTCGAAAAGTGGAGGGCAAGGCTATACACGCTGTCATTGCAAAAAAAAAAAAAAAAACTGTTCCACGAATAAATGCAGTTGTAAAAGCAACGGACTCTTGTGCAACTCAAAATGCCATAACAGTTTAAGTTGTTGCAATAAATAAGATTGTATAATGTTAATCACATAACTTATGTGTAAGTTTATTATTGTATTATTTTTTTTAATGATATAGAATGTACTGTTTGTTTTAGTAGTAACAGTTTATTTGCATGTACTATTACTTAAGCTTTCTCCTATTTTGACATATTAAAAAGTTGCATTTTTGTCTTAACGTAATAAAAATATTTTTATTCAACATTCACCATCAGTGCATTCTGAATGTCGACATTTGCCGGTGTAAGTGAGAAATAACGATATTTAGCAAATATTTCGGACATACACGAAACGACTGTGTGAATAGTAGTAATTCAAACACAAATTATTATTGTATTTATTATCAGGCACTTGACAATTTTTATCATCAAATTTTTTTAGTTGATACGT